>NW_007260119.1:495654-515507 GCF_000164805.1 Carlito syrichta
CTAATTTTTGATTTATTGTAGAGATGAGGTCTCACCAAGTTGCCCAGGCTGGTCTTGAACCCACAGACTCAGGCAATCCACTTGCCTTGGGCTCCCAAAATGCTGGGATTACAGGCTGAGCCACTGAGCCTGTATTATCTTCTTTTGAGAAGTGTCTATTCATGTCTTTTGCCCACTTTTTAATGGGGCTGTTTTTTTCCTTTCAGGATGAGTTCCTTGTAGATCCTGGATGTTACGCCTTTGTCAGATATACAGTTAGCAAATATTTTTTCCCAGTTTGTGGGCTGTCTCCCTGCTCTCTTGTTGGTTTCTTTTGCTTTGCAGAAGCTTCAGTTTGATGAGGTCCCACTTGTCTATCTTATCTCTTATGGCATAGGCACTTGGAGTTTTGATCAGGAATTGGTTGCCAGTTCCAATTTCCATAAGGGTGTCTCCTGCATTTTCTAAGTTTTTGTTTTTTGGTTGTTTTTTTTTGAGTTGGAGTCTCACTCCATCACCCAGGCTGGAGTGCAGTGGCACACTCATGGATACCCCATTGTTGACCTGTTAGGCTCTGGCAATCCTTCCACCTCAGCCTTCCAAGTTGCCAGAATTACAGGCGTGCGCTACCACGCCCGGCTGATTTTTTGATTTATTGTAGAGACGAGGTCTCGCTGCCCAGGTGTGTCTCGAACCCATGGGCTCAGGCAATCCACTCACCTCAGCCTCCCAAAGGCGCGGGATTACAGGCTGAGCCACTGAGCCCAGTTTAAGGTTCTTATAATTTGAAGTTTTACATTTAGGTCTTTGATCCATTTACAGTTGATTTTTGTGTATGTTGATAGGTAGGGGTCCTGTTTCAATCTTCTGCATGTGGTCACCCAGTTTGCTCAGCACCGATTACTGAATAGGTTCTCCTCTCCCCAGTGGTTGTTGGTGGAGACTTTGTCGAAGATGAGTTGGTTGAGAAATTGAGGCTTTGTTTCTGGAACCTCTATCTTGTTCCATTGGTTCATATGCCCATTCTTGTACCAACACCAGGCTGTTTTCATTATTGTAGCCTTATAGTAAACATTAAAGTCTGGAAGTATGATACCTCCTGATTTGTTCCTTTTGCTGAGGATTGCTTTGGTTATTTGTGGTCATTTATGTCTCCATATGAATTTCTGTATTGTCATTTCCAGGTCTGAAAAGAATGATGTTGGTAATTTTTTTTCTTTTTTTTTTTTGAGTTGGAGTCTCACTCTATTGCCCAGGCTTGAGTGCAGTGGCACACTCATGGCCATCCCAGTGTCAACCTGCTGGACTCAGGCGATCCTTCTGCTTCAGCCTTCCAAGTAGCCGGAACTACAGACGTGTGCTAACCACACCCGGATAATTTTTTATTTATTGTAGAGACAAGGTCTCACCAAAGTGCTCAGGCTGGTCTTGAACCCCTGGGCTCAGACAATTCACTCACCTTGGCCTCCCAAAGTGCTGGGATTACAGGCTGAGTCACCGAGCCCAGCCGAAGTTGATAATTTAATGGGTGTTGCATTGAATTTGTAAATTGCCTTTGGTAGGATGCACATCTTAACAATACTGATTCTTCCAATCCAAGATCATGGAATATTTTTTCCATTTGTTTGTGTTTTCTTGGATTTCTTTGAGCAGTGTTTTATAGTTTTCATTGTAAAGGTTTTTCACTTCTCTGGTGAGGAAGTTACCAAGGTATTTCATTTTTTGTGTGACTATTGTGAATGGGAATGTGCTTTTTATTTGGTTCTCTGCCTGCTTGTTGTTGGTGTATAAGAATGCTACTGTCTTTTGTACATTTATTTTATACCTCAAGACTTTGCCGAAGTACTTCATCAGTGAAAGCAGGTTATCGACAGATTCTCTTGGATTTTCAAGTATAGAATCATATCGTCAGCATAAAGGGGTAAATTAACTTCCTCTTTTCTTATTTGGATACCCCTGATTTCCTTCTCTTGCCTAATTGCTTTAGCTGGGACTTCCAACACAATGTTGAACAAGAGTGGTGAGAGTGGGCAGCCTTGTCTTGTTTCGGTTTTCAGGGGAAATGTTTCCAGTTTCTATCCATTTCGCAAAATGCTGGCTACTGAGTTTATCGTAGATGGTGGTTACTATTTTGAGGTATGCTCCTTCTATGCCTAGATGTTCAAGGGTTTTTATGGAGAAGTGATGCTAGATTTTATCAAAAGCTTTTTCTGCATCTAATGATATAATCATGTGGTTCCTGTTTTTACATCTGTTGATGTATTTAATTACATTTATGGTTTTGCGGATGTTGAATGCAACATTATATTGATGTTGTTGAAGAATCAATATGGTCAAGATGTCCGTCCTACCAAAGGCAATCTACAGATTCAATGCAATACCCATTAAATTAAATTACCAACTTGGCCAGGCTCGGTGGCTCAGCCTGTCATCCCAGCACTTTGGGAGGCTGAGATGAGTGGATTGCCTGAGTCTGTGGGTTCGAGACCAGCTCGGGCAACTTGGCAAGACCTCATCACTACAATAAATAATGTTGTTTATTAATGATGCTGAATGCAGGATCCTCTGCATCCTGGGGATAAAGCATACTTAGTCATGGTGGATGACTTTTGAGACGTGTTGTTGGATCCAACTGCTAGAATCTTGTTGAGAATTTTTGCATCTGTGTTCATTAGGGATACTGGCCTGTAGTTCTCTTTTTTGTTGGATCTTTACCTGATTTGGGTAACAGTGTGATGTTAGCTTCATAAAGTCATTTGGGGAGAATCTCATCTTTCTCAATCACCTGGAATACTTTCAATAGTATTGGTATCAGCTCCTCCTTGTATGTTTTGTAGAATTCCACTGGAAAGCCGCCTGGTTCAGGGCTTTTTTGGTAGGAGTTTTCTAATGACAGAGTCAATTGTTATTGATCTATTTAGTGTCTCAGTGTCTTCGTGTTTCAACCTTGGGAGGTTGTGTGATGTCAGAAAGTCCTCCATTTCCTTTAGGTTTATCAAGTTTGCTTCCATAGCAATCTCTGATAATCTTTTGTATTTCTTTAGGGTCAGTTGTGATTTGATCTTTTGCATTTCTGATTGTGTTTATTTGGGCTTTTTCTCTCTTTTTTATGCTCATTCTGCTAGAGGTCTATCGATCTTGTTTATTCTTTCAAAGGACCAGTTTTTGTTTTGTTGGTTATTTTTCTATGATAGTTCTGTCTTCTTTGTCCTGTATTTGGGCTTTTACTTTCGTGGTCTGGATTCTTCTGCTAAAGTTAGGGTTTTGGTGGTCATGTCTTTGCATATTCCTCAGGTGATTTGTTAGGCTGTTAACTTGTGATCTTTCCATTTTCTTTACTTGTATTCGCAGAGATATAAATTCCCCTCTTAGAACTGATTTCATGGCATCCCAGAGGTTTTGGTAAGATGTTTATTTTCATTTGTTTCCAGGAATCTTTTAATTTCTGTTTTGATTTCTGTGTTGACCCAGTAGTCGTTCAGCATCATGCTGTTTAGTGTCTATATCTTTGTGGGTTTGGGGGGAATTTTGTTGGTGTTGATATTTACTTTTGTTCTACTGTGGTCTGAGAAGGTGCATGACAGTATTTTGATCTTAGGAAATGTGTTTATGCTTGATTTATGGCCAAGGATGTGATTGATCTTGGAGCATATTCCATGTGGTGATGTGTAGATGAGTAGAATGTATATTCTGTGGTTGTTGGGTAGAGCATTCTGTAGGTATCTATTAAGTTCATTTGGTCAAGCATCAAGTTGAGGTTCTGGATCTGTTGATTTTTTGCCTCGATGATCTATCTAGGGTTGTTAGTGGGGGTATTTAAGTCCCCAGTTATAATAGTGTGAGAGTGAATATCTCTTTTTAGCTTACTTATTAGCTGTTTTATAAACTCTCATGCTCCTGTGTCGGGTGCATATACGTTTAGGGTGGATATTTGTTGTTGATGGATTGAACCTTTTATCATTATGTTGTATCTTTTTAAATTTTTGAGAGTTCAGAGGTTGTTCTGTCTGATATTAAGATTGCAACTCCTGCCTTTTGTAATCCATTCACCTGGAAACTCATTTTCCATCCTCTAACTTTTAGTCTGTGTGCGTTGCTTGTGGTGAGATGAGTTTCCTGGATGCAGCAAATTATCAGATCATGGTTTTTTAATCCAGTTTGCCATTCTGTGTCTTTTCAGTAGTGCATTTAATCCATTCACATTCAGGCTGATTATTGAAATGTGATTGTTTATCCCCATTATGAGGTTCTTATAAAGTTTTTTCTTTGTTTTTTTAGCTTTTAGGTTGATGTATGTGTGTGTTTTCAAGTTTGTTGCCACAATGTATTCTCTGTTGATTCTGTGTTCTGCTGTTCTCTTGAGAAGTGTGTGGTCACTCTTTTTTTTCTTTCTTTCTTCTATGCTTAATACCTTTTTAAGTGTTTCCTGTAGAGCTGGTCTGGAAGCTGCATAATCTCTTAGGGATTGGATGTCTAGATGGAGGATTTTAATTCTCCATTACTGATGAAGCTGAGCTTGGCTAGATAGGAAATTCTTGGTTGAAATTGTTTATCTTTGAGGATTTTGAATATTGGACTTCAGTCCCTTCTAGTTTGCAGTGTTTCTGCTGATAGGTTTGCTCCTATGCTAAATGGTTTTCCCTGTAGATAGTCTGAACTTTCTCTCTTGCTGCCTTTAGGAATATTTCTTTTGCACCAACTTTGTGTAGGTGAATTACTATGTGTCTACGGGGTGCTCTTTTCATTTGATATCTTGTGAGGGTTCTCTGTATCTCTTGTGTTTGGATGGTCACATCTCTGGTGAGATGGGGAACGTTGAAAGTTTTCTTCGATAACCTGAAATACTTGCTCCAAGGTATTCTCCATTTCCCTTTCTTCTTCTGGGATACCAATCAGTCATAGATTCAGACTCGTGATATAATCATACATCTCTTGGAAGCTTTGTTCTTTCTTTCTGAGTTTTCTTTCTAAGTTTTTTACAGACCAGGTTATTTCCATGTTTTGGTCTTCAAGTTCTGAGATTCTTCTGCTTAATTCTGTTTTCCATGCTTGTCATCTTATTATTGATTTTCTGGATGAAATTTTTTATGGCCAAAATCTCTGTTGCAATTTCTTTCAGTGTTACATCTTGTCTTTCTTGAGTCTTACTTACTCTTTCATCCATTCCCTAATCCCTGTTGTATTCTGGGACCAGTGACTTCCATTGTTTGGGCTCTGAGGTCTGATTTTTCAGGTGTTTTTTTCTTTGTTACACTGGGAATTGCCTGTGTTCTTCTGTTGATTTTCCCTCAAGAAAGACAGATCTTTCTTTTCTCTTTAGTTCCAGTATTCAGTGGCAGTGGAAGAGGCTTCCACTTCTGATGTTTGCTCAGCCCTCTATTCTTCCCTGATGAGGGCTCTGAATTTGTTCTATTTGGAAACAGGGCTGTGGGTAGGAAGCTTTACTGTCTCTTGTAGTTTTGAGAGTTGAATAAGGTGGAGGATGGGGAGCTAGGATTCAGAAACTACTTGCAAGTCAAAATGTTCACTACTGTGGTATGGGTTCCCTGAGACTCACTCCCCACCACTTTATATGATGATGCAATGGGTATGTGTGTGTACTCCCTGAGTCTAAGATACAGTAACAGCGATGAGGAGAACAGAGGAAAATTGAATGAAATAAGGTGGAACCAATTTGAAAAAAAAAACAAAACCACAGAACAACAAAAGTAGAAACCAAATCCAAGAACAATAAAACACATACACACACACACACTCTCAAAACAAACTGGAAAAACAACAGAGCAAAACAAAATAAACAAATAACAACAACAAAAACCCCAGGAAAACCAAACACATGCACATATGCCCAACACAAAATGAAAGAAGAGGAAAAAAAAAGTAATTCAAATTGAACCTTCACACATATATTCACACACACATTAAACTAAAAAAAGGGGAAAAGCAAAAACATACAAACAAAAAAAACCTCAGAAAGATGAACACTCAATCATTCATGCATACACATAAACAGAAAACAAAAAAACAAAAGAAAAGAAAAAAGGGTAAGGGGATGCAGATCAAATCCTCACACACACATTTATGCACAAAGGAAAAATATTTTTAAAATTTTAAAACAACATAAAAAAAAACTCCACCTTCTTGTGACAGATTCTGTAATTGTTCCTCTCAGTTGCTCACAGGTAAGCCCCTCTGCTGTCTCCTGCAGAGGTTGACCTCATTCACAGTCTCCCCAGTGTCTGGACCAGGAAAGGCAGAAGGAGTGTGGGGGTGGGCGGGGCTTCAGACTTCCCCTCCCACTCTCCTATGGTCAGGGGGATCCACTCTAGTGGGAAGATGTGGGATTGTCTCTTCCTCAGGTGCTGGCGGAAGTTGTCCAAGCCAGGCTTATCCTGGAATGGAGTCCTCCTGCCAGAGCTGACATCCCTCTCAAGTGTGGCCCCAACCATACGGGTATGACGTTCAGAGGCTTGCTGGGGAAGAGGGGCTTGGGTCAGCCCCAGACTCACCACAGATCTCTTTGGAGGTCTTCCTCATCCTTTTCTGGCCACATCCTTTGTCCTGTGGCTGAATCAGGGTAGGGGATGGGGCACCTGAGACTCAGCACTGGTCCCATACCTCCAGAGTTTGCACTTTCAGGATATTCCCTCTGGGTAACAACCAACCTCTGAGTAGTTAATTCGCTGGTCACAGAGATCAAGTCTGTCGCTCTGTGGTAAGCAAGTCAGAGCCCTTTCCTACCTCGTTTTCAAGATCATGACAGGGTACCTCTTTCATCTTCTCCAGTGGCGCTCTGCCTCTGGGCTCCCTCACTGTGCTCCCCCCACCCCACAGCCCTTGCTGCCAGTGTCTGGCCAGGTGCTACAGTGGTGAGGCAGAGCCTGCAGTCAGCAGTCTCTCCTGGCAGCTTCTTCCCAGGAAGGGCTTTATTGATTTAAAAAAAAACAGTGATTGGCTTCTGTACCCCAAAAGCTGTAGCACCAGCCGCTTTACCAGGAAAGCCCTGGACACTTGCTCCTGAGTCTCTACTCAGCCACTCACATGCCCACTTACTGACACATATGCAAAATTTTCCATACACTCACTCACACACTGGGACTCACATAGTCCAACTGGCTCCACCGCTATCTGATGCAGCCTACTTTCAATGGGCATCTGGTTTGGTTCCATGTTTTTGCTATTATGAATAGTGCTGCAAAAAACATTCCCATGCAGTGTCTTTCAGTAAAATGATTTATGTTCCTCTGGGTATATGCCCAGGAGTAGGATTGCTGAGTTGAATTGTAGCTCTGTTTTTAGTTCTTTCAGTTATTGCCACACTGCTTTCCACAAGAACTGAAAACAAGGAATCCACACTGCTTTCCACAAAGGTTGAACTAGCTTATATTCCCTCCAACAGCATATGAGCATTCCCTTTTCTTTTCAGCTTCACCAACACCTGTTGGTTTTTTGTTTGTTTTTTTTTAAATAATGGCCATACTGACCAGTGTGAGATGGTATGTCACTGTAGTTTTGATTTGCAATTCTCTGATGATTAATGAAACTGAGGATTTTTTCATGTTTGTGGCTGCTTGGATGACTTCAAGAAGTGGCTGTTCATGTTTTTTGCCCACTTTTAAATGGGATTATTAATTTTTTTCCTGTAAATTCGAGTACCTCAAAGATTCTGAATCTTAGGCCTTTGTCCAATGCACAGCTTACAAGTATTTTTCCCACCCTAGAGGTTGTCTCTTTATTCTCTTGAAGGTTTCTTTTGGTGTGCAAAAACATTTTAGTTTGATAAGGTCCCACCTGTCAATTTTAGATTTTGCTGCATTTGCTTTTGAGACTTGACCATGAATTAATTGCCTACTCCAATGTCCAGGAGGGTGATCCCTAAGTTTTCTTCTAAGATTGTTATAGTATGAGATTTCACATTTAAGTCCTTGATTGATTTGGAGTTAATTTTTGTACGTGGCTATAGGTAGTGGTCCAATTTAATTCTTCTGCATGTGATTAACCAGCTTTTTCCCCCAGTACCATTTGCTAAATAGGGTTTCCTTTCCCCCAATGTTTGTTTTTGTTGCCTTTGTTGAAGATGAGTTAGTTGAAGGTCTGTAATTTTATTTCCAGATTCTCTGTCCTGTTCCAGTGGTCTAGGTGTCATTTTTGTACCAGTACCTTGCTGTCTTGATTATTTACTGTAGTCTTATAATAAAGTTTGAAGTCTGGAAGTGATAACTCTAGCTTTGTTCTTTTTGCTGAGGATTGCTTTAGCTATTTGGGCTCTTTTTTGCTTCCACATGAATTTCAGTATTGTCTTTTCTAGGTCTGTGAAAAATGATGCTGGTAGTTTGATAGGGATTGTGTTGAATCTGTAGATTGCCTTGGGTAGAATGGACATCTTGACAATATTGATTCTTCATATCCATGAGCATGGAATGTTCTTCCATTTGTTCATATTGCCTGGTTTCTTTAAGTAGTGTTTTGTAGTTCTCATTATAAGAATCTTTTGCCTCTTTGGTTAGAAGAATGACAAGGTATTGTGGGGGGGGCAATTTTGAATGGGATTGTGTTAATTTGGTTCTCAGCCTGCTTGTTATTGGTGTATAGAAACGCAAATCATTTCTGTGCACTGATTTTGTATCCCAAGATTTTATTGAAGTCATTTATCAATGCAAGGTTTTTAAATCTTCGTTTCTTAAAATAAAAATACATGACTTATCTGATTTTTAAAAAGCTATTTTCAGTCTGAAAGTAAAAGAATGCCAAAAGATTTATTATGAACACAAGTCTATATTTCTATAAGCAATCAGCAGGTGTACAAATAATTAGCCATTTATCAAAATTTATGAAAATTAAAACAATAATAAATATTTCCTGCCTGAACTACTGCAGTGCTCCCAAGATGGTCTGTGTCTTTAGTTTTGTCCCATTCTAGTCCATCACAGTATCACTAAAACAATCTTTCAGAAAGGTAAATCTGATCACTTCACTCTCCTACTTAAAAGCCCAAAATTGACACTAAAAAATGAACTTCTGGCTGGGCCCGGTGGCTCAAACCTATAATCCTAGCACTTTTGGAGGCTGAGGTGAGAGGACTGCTTGAGCCCAGGGGTTCAAGGTCAGTCTGGGCAACTTGGTGAGAACTCATCTCTACAATAAATCAAGAAAAATTAGCCGGGTGTGGTGGCACATGCCTGTAGTTCCAGCTACTTGGAAGGCTGAGGTGGAAAGATTACCTGAACCCAGCAGATTGACGCTGCGGTGGCTGTGAGCATGCCACTGCACTCCAGCCTGGGTGACAGAGTGAGACTCCTACTCAAAAAACAAAACAAAAACTTCTACGAATGAGGTATTTACCCTTTTTAGCCTGCCTTCTGCCTATATTTTCAACCTTTTCTGCTACTTACTGCATTGCTAGCATCCTAATCTGCAATCATTCTAAACTACTTCTAGTTTCCTTATATTAAATACTGATATTTCACGTTTCTGATTGTCCATGTGATCCCATCTACTTGAAATACTATTTACTTATTTTTGACAACTCAGCTAAAAAATCGCCCACTGTGTGAGATCTGCCCCAAGCAGCCCCTCCTCACCGTAGGTTGATCTCTCTTTCCTTTGTGCCATAACCCTACTCTGGATATGCTGCTATTTAAGCACTTTTCACACTACACTACAATTACTTTTTTTCTTTTGGTCAGAGTCTCATTCTGTCACCCAGGCTGGAGTGCAGTGGCATACTCACCGCCACCACAGACTCGGCCTGCTGGGCTCAGGTGATCCTTCCACCTCAGCCTTCCAAGTAGCTGGAATAACAGGTACATGCTACCACATCAGTTAATTTTTTTAATTTATTGTAGAGACGAGGTCTCATCATGTTGCCCAGGCTGGTCTTGAACTCCTGGGTGTAAGCAATCCTCTCGCCTCAGCCTCCCAAAGTGCTGGGATTATAGGCATGAGCTACCACACCTGGCCTACAATTACTTTTTAATCTGTTTCTTCTACTAGATTGGAAATTCCTTGAAACATCATATGGTTTTTTTCCATTATATTTGCATAATCTTCCACGGTATGTGACACAGGCAATAGTTAATTCATGTTTATTGAAAAAGTACATAGATAAAAATGAACACCAAGTTAACAAGCATATGTACTAAGAATGTCCACTTTATGAAAAGAATATGTATATTACAAAAATAAAAGTATTCGTTTTAAGAAGGACTAGTTACAGAGCGCTTTAAGATAGTATACTTCCCTAGAACACTTTATGTGGGATTTTAAAAATTTAGGCTTCTACTTCTAGCCATGCTCAAGTTCTTGACTTGCCTTCTCACTGTAAATTAGTAGAAAACTAGATAAAATGTATGAAATAGTTATCAGAGAGTAGACTACATACAGTGAAAAACTGTTCTCTCAGACAAAGAGGGGAAAATGAGATAAGCCCTATGGTTACTCAGGCTTACTGCCTAGACACTTTCTACACCATAGCACAAGGATGGGGCACTCTTGTGAAGCAAGATGGTCTCAATGAGTTGGGAGACAGAGACCAGCGTTTAGAGGCTGAGGTGGCTTTAATTTGGAGGCAGAGTTCTGAAGCTGAGGGAAGCTATGCAGAATACACATTATTATTTTTTTTCAATGTTTTCAAAGTTTATTTAGAAAGTAAATTAGAGAGAGAGCGAGGAGATTCAACTCCCCGAGGTAGGGGAAGGGGTCCTATGTTATTTTCAATGGGACATGAAATATTCACCAAGATAGACAATGCACTTGGCCAAAAAACAAGTATTAATATCTTTTTTAGAATGAAAGTCTTGCCTAGAGTGTCCCTTGACCACAGCCAAATTAAATTTGCAATCATCAACAGAAAGATATTTGGAAAATTCTCAAATATTTAGAAATTAAACAACATACTTCTAATGGGTCTCACTCCATATCCATACCCATGGGTCAAAGAAAATCTCACAAGAGAAATTTTAAAATATTTTGAACTGAATGAAAATGAAAACAGTGCATATCATAACTTGTGGGATGCAATGAAAGCAGTGCTAGCTGGGCTCAGTGGCTCAGCCTGTAATCCTGCACCTTTGGGAGGCTGAGGTGAGTGAATTGCCTGAGCCCGCGGGTTCGAGACCTGCCTGGGCAACTTGGTGAGACCTCATCTCTACAAAAATCAAAAATCAGTCGGGCATGGTAGCGTGTGCCTGTAGTTCCAGCTACTTGGAAGGCTGAGGCGGAAGGATCGCCGGAGCCCAGCAGGTCGACGCTGCGGTGGCTGGGAGTGGCCACTGCACTCCAGTCTGGGTGACAGAGCGAGACTCCAACTCAAAAAAAAAAAAAAAAAGAAAGCAATACTTAGAGGAAATTTTATAGCTTTATATGCTTACATTAGAAAAGAAAAAAGGCAGATAATCTAAGTTTAGATCTTCAGTAGCTAGAAGAAGAAACGCAAATTAAACCCAGTAAGCAAAGTAAGGAAATAAGAAAGTTAATAACAAAAGCAAGTGAAATAGCAAATGAATAAACATGAGAGAGAAATCAATGAAACCAAAACCTGGTTCTTTGAAAAGACCAATAAAACTGAAAAGCTTCTAACTAAACTGATCGAGACAACAAAGAGAGAGAGAGAGAAGATACCTATTACCAACATCAAGAATGACAGAAGGATATCAATACAGATCCTGGAGGAATATAATAACAGAATAGTATGAGCAACTCTTAGTCAATAAATTTGAGTTTATGAAAAGGACAAGCTCCTTGAAAGATAAACAAGTACCCAAACAGACTGTGTTAGGGGTCCCCAAGACAGCCCCAGGATCAGTGAGCCATTGAAAACTCACAGGACTCAATAAATACTTGCCCTCATGGCTAAAATGTATTAAAGAGAAAGAACAGAAAGCAAAACAGGCAAAGGAAAAGGCACATTAGTTAAGTCTGGAGGAAACCAGGTACAAGCTTCCAAGGGTCATCTCCTTAGTGGAGTCACATGGGGCAAGCTTATCTCCTACAGCAACATATGTGAATTGTTGTCTACTGGGGAAGCTCATCAGACTCAGGGCCCAAGGTTTTTGAGGGAACTGTTCATGCAGGTACCCTCTGCCTAGCATATGCCAAAACTCTAGACTACCAAAAAGAAAGCAGATTTCAGAGTAAACCACACTGCCTGTACTAACAGTTTAGGCAGTGAGCCACTCTTGTCAGGAGACAGTGAGAATGTTCCCAAAATCCAAGTTTCCAGGCATGAGCCAAAGGGCCGACCTTACAATCAGGGTCTTCTAATGATACAGCATTCACAGGTCCACTATATTAACTCTTTCCTGCATATTAATACAAGAAAAAAATTGAGAATCTGAATAGCCCTGTAAATAATGTAAATACTGAATTCATTACTGAAAATATTCTCACAAAGAAAAAGTCTAGATATCTTTACTGCTGAATTCTACCTAACATTTAATGAAAAAAATCATACCAATTCTACACATTCCAACTCAGTTTATGAAGTCAGTATTACTCTTGACACAAAATCCAGACCTAAGATTACAAAAAAAGAGAGAACAACAAAACTTACAGATCAGCATTTCTCATCAATGCAAAGTCCTTAACAAAGCATTAGCAATTCAAATCCAGTCATATATTAAAAAGGATAATACACTATGACCAACTGAAGTTCATCCAGGAATGCAAGGTTATTTTAACATTTGGAAATCAATTAATGTAATTAATATTAACAGAATACAGGAAAAAACTGATCATCTTAATAGACACAGAAAAGACATCTGAAAAAATTAAATACATATTTGTGATAAAAATTCATTCATGATAAGCTCAGAAAACTAGGCATAGAAGGAACTATCTCAACGTGATAAAAAGTAGAAACAAAAAACCTACAGCTAACATAATATGAAATGGTGTAAGAATAAATACTCTCCAAGTTGGGAAGCAAGGCAAGCATATCCACTCTCACAACTGTTATTTAACATACATAGTATTAGAGAGGCCTCACTAATATAGCAAGTCAAGAAACAGAAATAAAATGCATAAAAAGTTTTATAAAGAAAGAAGTAAAACTGTCTTAAATTTGCAGACAACGTGATTATTTATATGGAAACCCCCAACTACTATAACAATAAGTTAATTTAAAAATAGGGTCAATGTACAAAAATCAACTGCACTTCTAAGCTGGGTGTGGTAGTGCATGCCTGCAATCCCAGCTAGTAGGAGGCTGAGGTGGGAGGATCATTTGAGTCCAGTCTGGAAAACCTAGTAAGACTGTGTCTCAAAAAAACTGTACTTCTCTATATAAGCAATGAACAATTATAAAAATAAATTTTCAAAATACTGTTTACAATAGGATCCCAAAACATGAAATAGGCATAAATTTAACCAAAAACTTCCAAGGCCTATACAATAAAAACTACAAAACATTTTTGAGAGAGAGATAATTTAAAATATCCAAGTAAACGGAAAGCTATGTCATGTTCATGAGCTGGAAGACTTAATCCCAATAAAAATTCCATAGACTTATAAAACAGAAACTGACAAACTAATTCTAAAAGTGAAAGAACCCAGAATAGCAAAAACCATTTTTGAAAAAGAACAATATTGAAGGACTTCAGCTACACTTTATGATTTCTCAGAAAACTACACTAATAAAGATTGTGTGGTATTGGCTTAAATACAAACATATAATCAATGGATCATAATAAAGAGTTCAGAAACAGACTCAACTGATTTTCAAAGAATGTATAAAGGTACAATGGGAGAGAGAATAGTCTTTTCAACAGATATTTGTGTTGGAACAACTAGAAATCCATATCCAAAAAATGACCCTTGATTCTTAGGTCATACAAAAATATATTACAGACCACATGCTTATACTCATTTTCTTAAAGTAGAAAAACATACATTATAAAACAGGGAGAAAATCATCAGTGTTAGTTTTTTGTTTTTGTTTTTTGAGTTGGAGTCTCACTATCACTCAGACTAGAGTGCAGTGGCCGCTTCTGGCCACTGCAACCTCAACCTGCTGGGCTCCGGTGATCTTTCCGCCTCAGCCTTCCAAGTACCTGGAACTACAGGCGCAGGCTACCACGCCCCGCTAATTTTTTGATTTATTGTAGAGATGAGGTCTCGCCAAGTTGCCCAGGCGGGTCTCGAACCCGCGGACTCAGGCAAACCACTCACCTCAGCCTCCCAAAGGCGCGGGATTACAGGCTGAGCCACCGGCTGCTAGTTTTAATTTAACAGTTTGTGAGAGACATACATGAATTTTACCTGAAACTTGTCTTCAAACTTTTTCTGACTGCATAATTTGTTGTAATGTTCTTGTAACTTTATATGAGTTTCTTTAAGTGATGATAATTCATTTTTGATCTCATTAAATTCTCCATTAAGTTTTTCAACCTATCATAAAATTTAACAAAATAAGCAGATATATAAATATATCTGAAAATACTTCATTAACACAACATCCAGGAAATAGTAAAATAATAAGCACAATCACAAAGTAATTACTAAGAGCTACTGTTTATTGAGTTGGTCCGAGTATTTAATAAACATAATTGCATACTTGTCAAAATCCTTTGAGGTATTATTATGCCCAATTAAATGTGAGGCTCACAGAAGTAAAGTAATTTGCCCAGATCATGCAGCTGTAAAATGGCAGTCAGGACTGAATTAAACTATCTCTTGTTACAAATGAAACTTTATGAATTTATATTTAATCAAAAAAATATTCTATATTCTATAAAATGTACACCTTTGTTGCTTTCTTAAAGTTTTCTTTTTCTGAGTTGGAGTCTCACTCTGTTGCCTAGGCTGGAGTGCAATGGCACCATCTCAGTTCACCACAGCCTTGATCTCCTGGGTTGAGGTGATCCTTCCACCTCAGCCTCCCAAGTAGCTGGGACTACAGGCATGCACCACCACGCCCAGCTAATTTTTTTGAATTTTTGTAGAGACAAGATCTCAATACATTGCTCAGGCTGGTCTCAAATAATCCTTCCACTTTGGCCTCCCAAAGTGCTGGGATTGCAGGTGTGAGCCTCTGTGCCTGGCCTTAAAGTTTGATTTTCTTTGTTGCAAGTTGAACATACAGATTTGAACTCAACTGGGATGAGTACTGACCACTAAGTGGTATCACTATGTAAATGATATACATATAGTGATGTACATCTACATATAGTGATATAGATGTAAATATCAGCTGATATAGATGTATCAGCTATCTATAAGCTAGACTTTCAGCTATCTATAAGCTAGACTTTCACTGCCTATACAATTTCATAATCTTTTCTTGGGGGGAGGAGTATTCTCATAGAAGCCTAAAATATGATACAAGATAAGTTGCAATGAGGAGAAAAATATCCTTTTGTCATGGAAAATTATAAAAGTTTCTCTTGAGCAATTTAAAACTCCTACCACAAATCCTAATATATAATATTTCTTATTAGAAATGTTATGATTAATATTTCTAATATTTTAATAACATCCCTCAGTATAGAGTCCAGCAAATGTAAACTCACATTAGTTTCCCTTCATCTCATCTATTTTTAACCATCTTTTAATCTGTCTCTGCAAGATTTCTTTTCCAAGGCTAAACTCTCCCATCCCCCCATCCCCTTAGTCCTAGCTGTAGCAATTTTCTCTTTCCTCCTGCCTTCTCAATCTCTTGTGCTGCATCTGAATCTTCTCCTCAGCCCACAAATATGCTCTACTCACATTCCTAATAGTCCACACTTGCTACTTGCAAATTTTAAGTCCCATTGCTCCTTAACAGCCTGACTTCTGCCCTCACTGTGTTAGTGTTTTCTTAAATATCATCCGCAAATTAGCAAAAGGTTTTCTTTCAGTTCTCAAGCCACTTAATAGCTCTGTAGCATTTGACTATGTTGACTACTCTTTTTTTTTTTAAGGTGAGAAAGTAGGATTTATTGAGAAGGGAGAAAAGCTTCCACAGCAGGAGAGGACCTGAAAGAGTTGCCCAACTACTCTTTATTGTTTTTTTAAGCCATTTTGATCCAATCTCAGTAGTCATATTACTGTTGTCCTACCCTCAAGTATGATGAAAAATTTACAGATAGAAATACAGATAAAGAGTAAATCTAACCTCCCACACAAGAAAACGCTTATAGATCCAAAGTGACTTTTTCTTACTCATCTATATTCTGTTTAGTACTAAAGCATAAGTAAAATTACTATAGAATCTAAAATTCTTAAGACTAAACCAATTTTATCCAAACTTATAAAATGAGGTCTCAACAATGAAACTGCTTATTTTGCTTTTCTTTTTTTTCCTTGAGAGAGGGGCATGATTGTACTTTCTCTTGAAAATAAATGTTTAATTTTCTTAACTCAACTGATCTTGTTTTCTTGCATGCTTGGCATATTAAGTTTACATTTCCTTTTCACTTATAGTCTTCCTTATCCTGACAGCACCATTTCCATGGTCTTCTAAACACGGGATTAAAAAAAGGCATAGGGATGCCAAGTAGATCAACTAAAGCTAAAATGAATATTACTATGCTTATTGCTTAATGATAAAATTTACTAGTAAGAGAGATTATTAAGCATTTTTTAAATTAAATTCAAAATAGTTTTCTTACATTAAGGCTTACAGAAACCATCAGTGAAGACTTGACCTCTCTAAACTATAAATTAAGAAAAATATTAGCTTCAAATAAATCGAATCAAGAGTTACTTATGTAATAATTTAAATTAAATTAAATCATCTACAGAAAGTATTATCAAGCTGGTATTTAGGTATACATTATATTGATATTATATATTCATATAATATGGTATAACTAATATAACAGTATAAAATACAGTTAGACTTTTCCAAAGCTATACTTTATAGCTTCATAAACAGTGACTTTCTACTGTGTTGACTCTTTAAGAAGAATTAAAATGAAAATGAAATCAAATGAAATGAAAACTGATATTAAAATAGAACAACTTTGGAGTTTACCAATCTTTAAAGTAAAACTTTAAGGCCGGGTACGGTGGCACACGCCTGTCGTCCCAGCTACTTGGAAGGCTGAGGTGGAAGATGCCTGAGCCCAGCAGGTAAACCCTGCAGTGCCTGTGAGCATGCTACTATACTCCAGCCTGGGCGACAGAGTGAGACTTCAACTAAAAAAAATTTAAAAGTAAAACTTTATATTTCACAACTTGAATTTATATCATTTTACACTATTATCTACTTTGCTGAAATTAAATACAGTAGAAATAAACAAATGTAGTTTAAATAAATAGTCATGTTTATAACATATCAACTCTTATGTTAAAATATTAATACTATAGAACTCCATGACTGCATGCATGTTCTAAACATGGTTCTAACATAGCTCGACAAAATTGTGGAGGAAAGCAAAATAGATCAGTTAATAACAGTAGATATATAATTCTTTATTTCAATCAATTACTAAAGTATGCAGTGGCTTTGTGAAAAAGTAAATTAATTTTTCTTTGTCACATATGGGAGATCACTCAAATTATGCACATATATAAGCATATACGTATACACACACATACACATGTATTTGTGTGGTCTTCCATGCATAAAAACATTACAGGAAATTTTATTAAACTTTGTATTTAAAAAGCATTCATCCTTTTTGGAAATATGAGTGTAAGAAAAAGTGTGTCTGATTTTATTCCTGTATTATTTTTGCAATATTTTCTTAGCATTTAATAGTTATTTTAAATGTCTACAACTATTTTTAAAATTTTAATTTTTAATAAACCTACATGTCTTTTCCAAGTTCCTAGTGCTTTCTCATGCTCATTTTGAAGATTAAGAAACTTTTCTTCATTTTCTTTTACCTTCTCCCTTTGCAGCTCATTATCTCTCTCAAGGGTCTGCAATAAAATTAATTATCCAAAAAATAATCAATACCACATTAATGAATTTTGATGTGTTTTATGTTGCTTGGACCTTTGCTTCCAACATGCTGAAAGTGCCGTACAGATCAGTGATAATGTGCTATCTCAACAATAATTTTCATAAATTAACAGAAAGGTGCTTATAGTTTAGCTAACAGGAAATAGGGGGAGGTTATGATAAAGAAATGGCTATAAAAGGGTATAAAAACATTGCCATTATTCAGTTTCACTGCATAAGTTTTAATGTGCTGAAAAGTAATATAAAGTACAGCCCTGAAAAGAGGAAATGTAGCACAATCCAGCCTAAGCTTACTAAAGAAATTTAACTACCACAGAACATTTTTTCCATTATCTGTTTATTTTAGAAACTAACTGGCTAGAAAACCCTTAAATACAATTTTAATTTCAAATTAACATTTTTAAGCATAACAAATATTTACCATATTAACTTAATAACTTTATTGAGTTAACATCACAGAATCACCACCTCACTACCCCTCTCCCAAAATAAACTTGTAAGAGTAAAAATACTACCGAGTGTTTTCTAAGACAAAGGTTTTAAAGCTATTAAATCAGTGTCATCAATGTTATTAGGTTTCTCCAATGTCTGCTGATAATCCAACTAAACTTATCTAAGAAAATAAAGATAAATAATAAGAACTCTCACCTACATGTCTAATACACCCAGAATCTTTAAGTTCATTTGTTTATCATTAGGAAAGCTATGTATACTCAGGGTAAGAATTTTAAGTACACAAAAGGATACAAAAAAGGAAAAAAAGTTATTCTCTATCAGTTCTCCCCAGAAGTGGTTACTCTGGCAGTTTCTTGTGTATGTGTATATAAGTATACAGTATATAAAATATATTTTTTAAACACAGATGAGACCATATCATACACTATTCTATAATCTATTTTTTAAAGTCTTATTTACTTTCCATATTATGATATATAAACCCATCTCATCTAAAAGGCTCATAGTACATTTATTTATAGAGTTCCCAATTATATCTAGAATATCACTATGCAAAGACATAATTATACAAAATTAAGGCAACCCACATAATAGGCATTTTACAATTTTGAGGAGAGTTTCCTCTTCTTCATAAGGAGCCATGTACTTTGAGAGCACCCAATGAATACCTACTTTGATTGCCTCCATTATGGGATAATGTAGATACTTTTATAACAGTAAAATTTCCTTAATGTATAGGTATATGTACAGTCATATGTTACTCCACATCTGTCCCTCTGGAAGGTCTTCAGGGGCAGTAACACCCATGAAACTCTCATCCCCTATGATAACAGTGACTTCTAGAATACCTCCTGAAGGAACTACCTGGGACTATTTTACAGTTAACTCTTTTTTCTAATAAGTAGGAGTACACTCTAAAATAACAATTAAAAAGTATGGTTTAGTAAATATATAAACTAGTAACGTGGTCATTTTTATCAAGTATTATGTACTGTACATAATTGTATTGTGCTATACTTTGATATAACTGGCAGTGCAGTAGGTTTGTTTACACCAGCATCACCACAAACGTGAGTAATGCGTTGTGCTATGATGTTATGATGGCTGCCATGCAGGTAATAGGAATTTTTAGCTCCATTATACTCCCATGAGACCACCATCACAGATGTGGTCCATCATGACCAAAACATTGTTATGTGGTCCATGACTGTATTACTAGAACAGTTTCTAAATATTTACAGTGGTATATAATAGGTGCTTAGAACCTTAACATTCTAACAAATATTCTACATATGAATGTAAGAAAAAATGTGTCTGATTTTATTCCTGATAACATGACGTATCTTCTCAAATCCAAGTTTAGAGAAGATACAGGAAAATAAACCACAGTCTCTGTCTTAGTAATACTAAATGACCAAAAATATCATGCTCTTAAAACAGTGTACTAAATATGTGAACCATTTTCTTTTTTTCTTTTTTTTTGAGTTGGAGTCTCACTCTGTCACCCAGACTGGAGTGCAGGGCTGCTCCC
>NW_007260119.1:515527-568987 GCF_000164805.1 Carlito syrichta
ATGAGGTCTCGCTGCCCAGACGGGTCTCGAACCCGCAGGCTCAGGCAGTCCACTCACCTCAGCCTCCCAAAGCACGGGATTACAGGCTGAGCCACCAAGCCCGGCTATGAACCATTTTCTATCAGTTTCAGTGTTTTGGAGACATCCTTCCATTACAATGTTGACCTACTGCTCTCTGTCTGCTGCACAAATCAGGTGATCTCTGAGAATTCCCTTCTCTCTCCTGTCATGGGTCTCCTGTTTCCCAGATCCCGTAGTTTTCTCTTTCCTGTTTTTACCCCTTGTCTTCGTAGAGTAAGTATTCTATTACTTATTGATAAAGGAGACACAGATGGCAAATTTTTTTGTGACCCTGTATATCTGAAAATGTCTTAATTCTGCCAATACTTGGCAATTTGTTTGGCTAGTATTGGAAGTCAATGTTTCCCCTACTTCAGAAGGGATCGTTCCACGGTCTTCTGTGTTCCAGTGTTGCCACTGAGAGTCTGGAGCATGATGTTTCCATTCTCATTCTTAATCCTTGTATGTGTCCTTTTCTTCTACAGGGTTTTAGAATCTTCTCTTGATGTGCAGTACAAAATTTAATGATGACATGCGTTGGCATCAGGGAAGACAGACTCACATCCTTCAGGCATAGGTAACTTTTTGCATTCTTTCTTTGTAATTTCTTCTCTCTCCATTTCCTCTGTTTTCTCTCTGAAACTCACCAGACATCTGGAACTGACCCTCTAATTTTCTTTCTCTCCTATTTTCCATCTTTTTGTCTTTTGGTTCTACCTTCCAGAAGACTATCACAACATTATCTTCCAACCTTTCCATTGACCTTTTTATGGTGTATTTATTAAGGGCTCTCTTTTATTCTATGAGTGTTTCTTTACAGACTCATAATTCTTGTTTTGTAGATTAATATATTTCCTTTAACTAAATATATCTTTTTTACTTTCTACAGGGTTTTTTCATTGGACATATTGGAAGATTGTCCAATGTATATATCTATGTATATTGGAAAATGGCTTCAAATATCCAGTAATTCTTAAGTATCTATATATATTTATGAAGAGGGTATTAAAATATGGGTTGAAAGTTTTGTCAAATCGTGTATTTTGCAGCAGGTCGCTCTGACTGAGCTATTTCACTGGAAAAGCTGAACTATAGCAGCTACAGCCTTTTCTCTTGGGCAGGTTAGTTCCACCTGAAAGAAATCTTCTACTCTGCAGCCTAAGATAAGAATCAGGTTAGCTTCTTTGTAAATGATCCAATTGGGTTGGGACTTTCCAACCTGTAATATCATACTCAATATCATACTCCTAGTAGTATACTGGTGAACTGGCTCTCAAAAGAAAAAAAAAGCCAGATTTGTAACACTGCCATTTTCATTAGTATTAAATATTCCTGTCATGGTCAATTTCAAACTACCATTGGTTTAACAACCAACTCACAAAATTCCTTCGTATCTCACAACCAGCTCTCACAGGTACAAGCTGGCTCCAGCAAACCATTAGTTTTCCCCTCAACCTTAGCCATCCCTCAAACTCTCCAACATAAATCTCCAATCTTCTATCAAGTAGGAGAAGGGTAGTGTCTGTTTGTACAGGGTGGGAAAGAAAATCTGGGGTTGCAGTGGCTCCTTATATTGATATTCTAGTTTTTGCCTTAAATTCATACTCTTCTTCTAGGGACCCATGATGCTTGCAATTCCCGACCATTTCTGCATTTTTGACTTAGGTTTCTACGTTTTTCCTTGTGCTAAGTAAACTACCAATTGTACATCTGGTTCCCTTTTTTGTTTTTTTTAGTCACAGTCTCACTCTGTCGCCCAGGCCGAAGTACAGTGGTATATACTCACAGCCACCACAGCCTCGACCTGCTGAGCTCAGGTGATCCTTCCACCTCAGCCTTCCATGTAGCTGGAACCACAGGTAAGTACCACCATACTGGCTAATTTTTTTTCCCAATTGTAGAGAAGAGGTCTTGCCAAGTTTTGCCCAGGCTGGTTTTGAACCCCTGGGCTCAAGCAATCCTCAGGTCTCACCTACCAAAGTGCTGGGATTACAGGCATGAACCACCACACCTAGCTGGTTCCCACTTTTAACACTTTATTTTTGCTGTTTTCTCCCCCCTACTTCTTTGTGGATTCATTAATGTCACTTTACTGCAGTTTCAGAAGGAGGCAAAAGTGAATGTGGGATTCCATTCAACATGTTGAACTAGAAGCCCTGACCAGGCAATAGCTAAACTTGGAAAGATTATGAGTTTATTCACTGTTTGCTATTTATTCATTTAGTAAAATTTAATAAGATCCTATGATATGCCAGACACTGTTTTAAGTCCTCACACTACGTAAGTGAAAATGTGACTGTCCTCAAGGAGTTTATATTCTATCAGGAAATTATTTGGTGTTATTTGCATCTGAATTCCCAAATCTGAAAATCGTCTCTGAAAAAAATGAATATTGTGAAAGATCAAAATGAAATCACCTGCAAGTGCTTTAATCTACCAAAAACTAAGTATATTATCCTAATTGATACTATGACTATAAGAAAAGAACTAAGTAAATTATCCTTGTCAATACTATGGCTATAGGACTATAGAAACATAACTATGCTTATAAGTGAACTAAACTATAATTAAATCATAGCATAAAACATTTCCTATCATGACAATTTAGCTTTCTTTCTATGCTCTAAATTTTACTGCTAAAAAAGTAAGACAGATGACAGCATGATTGCAGCGCACTGAAAAACAGTTGGCCATTATCAAGAGTAATGATCCCTTTTAGTACAGGTGGAATGAGAATGCTCCCCAAGAAAACACTTGAGATATCTATGCAGTGTAACCCTCACCAACAGCTCCACATTAATATTTTGTTATGCCATATATCAGTGGTTCTCAGACACCAGTCTGTAGACAAGTACTGATCCATGACGAAATTTTCACCAGTCCATAGCAAAAAATGTCAATATAAGGTCATGAAATGTCTTTTCTCATAAAGGACTATTCTTTATCCTGAGATTATGTCCTTAATATATGGTCAATGCTAAAATGTTCTTTTGTAAAAATAATAGTAATAATAGATGGCATTGCTTGCTTTTTTAATATCTTTACTCATCAAAATAAAAGGCTGACAATTACATCCTGTTCTTGACAACTCTTTGCTTAAAATTTTAGTATACGAAATCAAGTTTCTCTATGTACTATCAAGGCTCAAGTAATAATTGTGATAGTTAAAGAGAAAGGCATTTGGAGAAAAAAGAGAGAGGCATTTGGATTATCTAAGATATTGGTAGTCATAGTTAAAAGATATTTACATCATATTTATAGTCACCATTAACTCAAAGAAACACATAACTATGTATTTACAACTAATGTGGGCTCACAGAATTCAACAATATGTAAGTATCGGAGGTAGAGCTCATACAGGGACAATCTAAGAGTTGTGATCTTAGTAGTATAATGGATCTAACAAAATTGGCAGCTTTTGTAGATATAGGGAAAATACACATACCATGGGTACTAAAAAAAAGTATACACATTTTAAGAGATATTATCTATGTATTGTTTTTAGTTCACCATAATCAGAAGTGTCTGGACATTATGGCAACCACTTTGAGCACCTTTTGTAATTGCAGAAGTCAAGCATGACTGGTATTCATCTTTTGGTGTTGGTATACATTGAGTATTACAATTTTGACAGTTTTTTCCTTTCTTAAAATGTGTATACTTTTTTTTGGTACCCTCTGTATTTAGTTATTTATTTTTGGAGTCTGGGTCTCTGTCGCCCAGACTGGAGTGCAGTGGCACAATCACAGCTCACCATAGCCTCAAACTCCTGGGCTCAAGTGATAGGGAAAACATCTTAACAGTATAATACTGTAGAAACAGTACTGTATTAGAATTAGGACAAAGATTTAATCCTGGTTTTGCCACTTAATTATGAGGCAATGAACTATGCTACTTACATTTTATAATAAAATCATATGGTTGGATTAGCTAACCTTTAATATTCTGTTCACCAGCCATTGCCTTACTGGACTCTGGTGGGGTCATGTGCTCTTTAAGCTATGGCCATCACCATGTTTCTTGGCTTTGGCCCCTCCCCTCTCTTGGAGAGATAAATCATATCTCTCTCTCTCCCCCCTACCCCCTCCCCCCCATTTATTTTTAAAATAAACTATATTTTCTAATCTAACTTCTGTGCAATTCTTTGCATCTTTCACATGGCACCAGATCACACCAGACAGCCACACCCCTGGCAAGTCTGACCTAACATTCTGGAGGCCCTGTTGAGAGTGTGATCTAACAAAGAGGCCTTGAAGAAAAAAAATTTTTTTGTTCACCCTAAAAATCTACCCCCCTCCCCCCACAGGCACACACTACCATGCCTGGCTAATTTTTTTTTTTTAATTGTAGAGACGAGGACTCATCAAGTTGTCTGGGCTGGTCTTGAACCCATGGGCTCAAGCAATCCACTTGCCTCGGCCTCCCAAAGTGCTGGGAATACAGACTGATCCACTGAGCCCAGCCAAAATCTATTTTTCAACTCCTTTATGTGGATTAGGAGATGTTCTTGGTAACAGCTACTCATAAAGAACTGGTTAAATTATATCATTTATTTCTTGGGAAATAGATCAATATATTAGAGAAACAGTCCAAGTTATCCAACTATAGGGTGGATAGGGGAGATGGGAACTGCCCTGGATGCTTATATAACTGGACTTTCAGAAGAATTATTTTTTACTAGTCTTTGATTGGAATAGGTGATGAGATAAGAGGAAGGGAGAGTTCTAACTCTAGGATACTGCTCTCTCTCCCTCTTCTATAGTATTGGGGGCAGGCAAGAGAAATAAGGAAAGCAAAACTCTCTTTACACAACAAGCTACAGAATACATCAATTGTATGGAGTTAAATCTTGTATTGCTCAGGTCAGGTTAAATTTGCTTCCATTCAATGATGATAGACTGCATAATTTGGAGGACCTGGTACAAAATGTAAAACCAGGAAAAAAGTGCTATTAAAGGTACTAAAATAAGCTGGGCTCGGTGGCTCAGCCTGTAATCCCGTGCCTTGGGGGGCTGAGGTGAGTGGATTGCCTGAGCCCCAGGGTTCAAGACCCACCTGGGCAACTTGGTGAGACCTCATCTCTACAATAAATCAAAAAATCAGCTGGGCGTGGTAGTGCACGCCTGTAATTCCAACTACTTGGAAAGCTGAGGCGGAAGAATCGCCAGAGCCCAGGAGGTCGAGGCTGCGGTGGCCAGGAGTGGCCACTGCACTCCAGTCTGGGCGATAGAGTGAGACTCCAACTCAAAAAAAAAAAAAAATACTAAAATAAAACAACTTTTTTCCTTTCTATGCAGTCCCTCTCAACCTTTCATGGTGCTTTTTATTTTCTATTTAATGTCATGATCACCTGGCTGAGGGATACTCACAGGCAAATGCAGATCCTCATAGGTGCCTAAGGGCCTCATCACACAACTCACCATGAGTGAGCTCCACCAGCTATCAGATTCCCTTCCTGCTGGTTGCTAGACCCATCTACCATGTCCTGGCCAGCAGTGTGGAAGTTCATCTTCTCTTCCCATGGGCCCTTCATCCCAACCCATAGCAGATGGGTGACTCTCAAGGTACTGCAACTGCCAGGAAGGATGTACTCTGGACCTGGACTGGGGACTAACACCTCCCTCTGCACGCCACCAAGTCACCTGCCTAACATTCCAAGGCACTGTCAACCTGAAGCAAGGACAACTGTTGCCATGCCTCACCCCAAAATGCTGTCAGGCACGTGCACCCAACCAAGACCTTCCTTGCCTGTGCCCAGGCCCCCTGCAAAGAATAAAGGTCAACAGGAGAACACAGGCTTTTTCCTGCAAATGTAACCCAGTTGACCTGCAGCAGTGGCAGGACAGGAACAGGGAGGAAGAGGCAAAGAAGGGCTCAAGGCACCAGCAAGTGCAAGAGCCAGCAGTCAAGAACCAGTCCTGGGAAGTAGTGGAGACAAGACAGTGCCCGAGCTGAGGTACCAGACCCTCGGTGCATGCTGCATTGTCCCATCAGACTTAATAGACAAGAACGTAAATTCAAGATGAAAATTAATCAAAACTTCAAGACAGTGACCATGAAACATTAAACATGAAGCAGGGGGCCATTCTGAGAGTGTGACACAACTGCACTGGTCATATACTCATAGAGCTGGCCCTGGCCTCTACTAATGATCGCCTACACAGGGGAGGTGACTGTAGTTTTCATGGAACATGTTCAGCTTCACCCTGTCTCCTTTGCTACTAAGAACCCCTTTAGAGGGGCAGAAAGATCTACTGGCCACCCCTGTGGAATATGCCCTCAACTCCTTATCTGAGAGGACATCCCATCACTTGGCCCAATGGCACCCAGGGCAGTTCACTGACCTCTATGTTACTTCATGTGGAGTCAAAGAACCATCAAGGTTCTTTAAGCATACTATACTCTAAGCTTACTAGCACAGATTACTCCCAAAACTTTCCTTTTGGAAACTTCTAGACCAAAACTGGCATCAGCTGACATATTCTTGATAAACTTTGAGAAACATTTTCCAGCCTCTTCCACATGAACTTGTGTTTTACTCTACTGGCAGCACAAGAGTGAACCTTCAGCTTTCTACAGCATCTCAAGTATCCATCTAAGGAATAAGATGGCAATCTCCCCTTCTTGTACCCCAATTCCTACAAGAGAATCTCCCTCCACTAGAGATGTAACAGAAAAGTCTCCTTTTTTTTTTGAGTGGGAGTCTCACTCTGTTGCTCAGGCTGGAGTGCAGTGGCACACTCACAGCCCAGGCAGGAATGCAGTGGCACACTCATGCAGCCTCAACCTGCTGGGCTCAGATGAGCTCATGGCCAATGCAGCCTTGACCTGCTGGGCTCAAGTGATCCTTCCATCACAGCCTTCCAAGTAGCTAGAAATACAGGCATGTGCCACCATGGCCACCTAATTTTCTGATTTATTGTAGAGATGAGGTCTCATCAAGTTGTCTGGGCTGGTCTTGAACCCATGGGCTCAGGCAATCCTCTCACCTCAGCCTCCCAAAGTGCTGGGATTATATGTGTGAGACACCGTGCCCAGCCAAGCCTCTCTTTTTGAACCCTGCACTCCCAAAATATCAATAATCATACCATCTTCCTCTCTCCAATCATTTTCTTATATGTGCCAGAAAGAGGATGATGAGGTGATTATTATGGTAACAGTGCCAATTTTATCATTTTTTTTTTTTTTTGAGTTGGAGTCTCACTCTGTCACCCAGACTGGAGTGCAGTGGCCGCTCTCGGCCACCGCAGCCTCCACCTGTTGGGCTCCAGTGATCCTTCCACCTCAGCCTTCCGAATAGCCGGAACTACAGGCATGCGCTACCACGCGCGGCTGATTTTTTTATTTATTGTAGAGATGAGGTCTCGCTGCCCAGGCGGGTCTCGAACCCGCCGGCTCAGGCAATCCACTCACCTCAGCTTCCCAAAGGCGCGGGATTACAGGCTGAGCCACCGAGCCCGGCATTATCATATTCTTAAAAAGAGGGGTCTACCCCAAACTTCTTAGAATTGGCTGACTGCTCTCTTAAAATGCGGCTGACGTTTTACTTTCTATTTTCAGTGTTGGATCTTGGCCACAATTCTAAGTCAGGGAAAAAAATTCCCATTCACTCTGTTACAAAATGAGGTCAGATACTTGATAAAATTTAACATATTAATTGGTGTCTTAAATACTGAAAAATATATGTTCATCATTTTAGACACGGAAAACAAGTTGATGAAGGAGGTCAGTATCTTACCCCTAGAATTTAAAATGATCTCATTAAAACTAGAAAGAGGACTACAACTACACAGGGAAAGCTCATAGGTGGAAATATACTAAAAGGTATATATGGAACCTGATTATTTTCTTTTAGCATCTTCAGTTCTGACTCCAATTCAGCATTAGCTTGAATTTGTTGCTGAAATAACTGCTGGATATGTTGGAAAGAAACGATGATCTCCTTTAAAAATACATAAATACATGATGTCAATTTAAAAATATTAAGATAGTAAATATGCTTCTAAGCTCATTCTTTAAATACATTTTCTAGTTTCTTAATCCATTATATTTATAGTTTAATTTTGATATTTTATATTAAACTAATGGCATATCTTACAATATTTAAAATAATTGTTTAAAGTGAATTAGTGATCTGGATAAGGTTCTTCTCTCAGAAGTCCTCTGTGAAAAAAAAATAATAAAAATAATAAAGTGAATTCACTTTTATTACATTATTTCCTACAAAGCACTATTTCTAAGAATTCTTCAACTAATTAACAAAGTTTTTTGAAACGGACTGTGGATTCTAAAACACTATTGAAAATGTGAAGAATTCAAAACCACAATAAACATTTGTTGGCCTGCCCCCTCAAATACTAAATATATCGCTACTAAAATGTAATATGAACTATAATATAAAATGTCATAATGGGCTAGGATGTTATGACATGCATTTAGAATCAAATGTAGGAAAAGTAGGGAAATAAAAGAAACAGAAGGAATTTTCTTTCATACACCTTTTTTAAAATAGGAAAAGTTTATATACCAAATAGAGTCAAATAAGAGTATAATGTTCCAAGGACCAGTGGGAGGCCACTTATGTGCCTAATCCTGACTTATACCCCACAATCTTTAAAACAAAATAAAGAGGAACACATTTTTTAAAAGGAGTATAATGTCCTGAAAAAGCCCAAGTAAATACTAGGGAACCACCGGTCTAGACTGTCAAGGAAAAAACTAATTTATTTTTTCATGGACGTATATGTAAAACTGGTTAGAAAAGTATACATATCTATTCAATACACATTGCTTACTATGTGCTGTATGCACTGACCTTGGCATGATTCCACTTGTTATTTAACTTGGTTTTTTTTTTTTGAGCCACGGTCTCACTGTGTTACACATGCTGGTGTGAGGGGCACAATCAAGGCTCACTGTGCAGCTTCAGGTGAAGCTGGGTTCAGGTGATTCTTCCATTTTTAACTTGTTTATTTCGCACATTATATCTGATTTTTAAAATATCTACTGGCTTCCAAAATATCTTATTTAGGACTGCTTACCTGTTTTTCTTTTTGATTATGGGTAATCTCTTCATTAATCTTCTTATTTAATTCCAATTCCTTTAAAATTTGAGTCATTTTAAAGTCACAGTATAAAAATTAAACAAATTCTACATTCAATTCAGTGCTCAACAAATTTGGGAGTGTTATGAACAACTATTGTCCCCAGAGTACCTACATTTGTTTATGGTTGAAACAGTGACTTCAGTAAACTGAAGAAGGTAATATATTCCCAATACAGACTGGTGCAAACTTGCAAATTTAAAAAAAAAACTACAGAATTTCTCATCTCCAAAGCTGTTCTGGAGATACCATTGTATCATAAGATTACCTAAAACCATATTAAAGTAGAATGATTATAGTAAAATTTTATTGTCCTAAAGTCTTGCTAATGGCAAAATTATCTAATAAAAAAAGCTTCATAATACCTTTTTAAAATACATATATTTACTTTGCAAAGAAGGAATAATTTTGTATTATAATATTGAAATTCTCATGTTATTAAAAATATTAATCTTATGAACTGGAATATATTTAATCAAATACCATGCTGAGTCTTTCTTGAAGTTCTTGAAATTTTTGTTCTTTAATTGTTAGATTGATGTTTTCTTCTCCCATCTTATATTGATATGTGACCTTGGACTTCACCAAGTCTGAGGATACTTTTTTTAGTTCCTTAACGTTAAAAAAAAAAAAGATCAAACATAAAATTCAATATACATATTTCACCAAAATAAGGTACTTCCCTGACAGTTTCAAAGTTCATCTTTAAACCCATAATTACAATTTGATATATATATTTTTTTATATATATACATTTTTTGAGACAAGTTCTCACTCTGTCACCCAGGCTAGAGTATATGGCACCATCACGGCTCACTGCAGCCTCAAACTCTTGGGCTCAAGTGATCCTCCTATCTCAGTCTCCCAAAATTGCTAGGACTACAGGCATGTGTCACCACACTCATCTAATATTTCTATTTTTTTGTAGAGACAAGGTCTTGCTCTGTTGATCAGACTGGTCTCAAACTCATGATCTCAAGTGATTCTTCCACCTCAGCCTCCAAAAGTGCTGGGATTATAGGTGTGAGCCACCATACTCTTAATTTGCTATATTCCATATATCAAAATAACATTACTGATCCATCAAGTTTTGTTTCCCCTAGTTCCCTTGCAAGATTAGCCAAGGTGGGACCATAATCTATGGCTATGGATTAGGCAAAGCCAATCACACAAAGATAGAATGCATGACCTTGGATCTTAAAAAGAGTATACTAACTAAGTGAACTAATCAACAAAAAGTAGGGTATTTTTACTCATTACTTATTCAACAAACATCTTCTGAGATAAAAAGATGATAAAGGATTTTCAATTCCCACTTTTATTAGTATCTAATAAGAAAAATTTATGTGATGAGTGCTATATTACAGGAATGTGTTAAGAAACATAAAAAGGGAAAGAAATCAAAGATGACAAAAACAAATGGAAGAATATTCCTTGCTCATGGATTGGAAGAATCAATATTGTCAAGATGTCTATCCTACTCAGGGAAATTCTACAGATTTGATACAATACCCATCAAATCACCAACATCATTTTTCTCAGAACTGAAAATGACAATACAGAAATTCATATGGAAACAAAAAAGAGTACAAATAGCCAAAACAGTCCTCAGTAAAAGAAACAAAGTAGGATTCACCCTTCCAGATTTTAAACTCTATTACAAGGCTACAGTTAACTAAAACAGCCTGGTATTGGTACAAGAATTGGCACACAGACAAATGAAACAGGACAGAGATTTTGGAAGCAAAAAAATGTGGTCTCTCAATCAACTCATCCTTTGACGAAGCCACCAACAGCAAACACTGGGGGAAGGAGACTATATTCAACAAAGGGAAAACTGGCTGATCACATGCAGAAAAATGAAAATGAACTCCTGCCTATCACCAAATACAAAAATCAAATCTAAATGGGTCAAAAACCTAAACATAAAACCTCACACTGTAACAATCCTAGAAAAAAACGTAGGAAATACCCTCATGCACATCAGAGTAGGCAACAAATTCTTGACCAAGTTTCCAAAAGCAATCATCAAAAAAGCTATAAGATAGACAAGTGGGACCTCATCAAACTGAAAAGCTTTTGCACAGCTGAAGAAACCATCATGCAGGTAAAGAGACAACCCACAGAATGGGAAAAAACATTTGCAAATTATGCGTCAAACAAAAGCCTAACATTCCAGGATCAGACCAGACAGAAGTGGTAGCTTAAGCCTGTAATCCCAGCACTTTGGGAGGCCAAGGTGAAGAGACTGCATGAGCCCATGGGTTCAAGAACAGCCTGGGCAACTTGGCAAGACCTCATCTCTACAATAAATCAAAAAATTAGCCAGGCATGGTAGTTCATGCCTGTAGTTCTAGCTACTTGGAAGGCTGAGGCGGAAGGATCACCTGAGCCCAGCAGTCGACACTGGGGTGGCCATGAGCAGCATGCCACTGCATTCCAGCCTGGGCGACAGAGTGAGACTCCAACTCAAAAAAAAATCCAGTATCTACAAGGAACTCAGATGAAGTGAAAGGGAAAAAAACAAACAAACCCACTAAAAAGTAGGAAAAGGATATGAATACACACTTCTCCAAAGATGACATACAAGCAGCCAACAGACATGGAAAAATGCTCAGTCCCACTAATCATCAGAGAAATGCAAATCAAAACTACAATGAGATACCACCTAACTCCAGTAAGGATGGCCATCATTAATAAGTCAAAAAACAACAGAAGCTGGTGCGGGTGTAGAGAAAAGGGAACGCTTTTACATTGCTGGAAGAGTGCAAGCTAGTTCGACCTCTATGGAAAGCAGTGTGGCAATTCCTAAAAGAACTCGAAATTCACCTTCCATATGACCTAGCAGTCCCTCTCCTGGAAATATTCCCAGAGGAACATAAATTGTTCTACAAAGAAACACACCTGCATACACATGTTCACTGCTGCACTATTCACAATTGCAAAAACATGAAACCAATCCTACTGTTCATTGAAAGTTGACTGGATAAAGAAAATGTGGTATATATATACACAATGAAGTATTATGCAGTCATAAAGAACAAAATCATGAAGTCTGCAGCAAATTGGATGGAGGTGGAGACCATAATACTAAGTGATCTATCACAGCAACAATGAACTGAATGCTGCATGTTCTCACTCCTAAGTGGGTCCTGAACAATAGTCACATGAGCACCAGAGAGGAATTGACACTGAGCTGAGCACTACTAGGGGAGAGAGGGCGGGAGGGGGTTAAGGGACACCTGTCAACACAAAGGGCACCAGGTCCACTACCAGAGGGAGTGAGGAGGGCCAGGTGGAAGCCCAAACTTCACCTGCGTGCAGCCTACTAATGTAGCTAACCCTCACTTGTACCACACATCTTTATAACAAAATAAATAATAAAATAAATTAAAAGAGAAAAAAATAAATATAAAAAAGGACACTGCCTGAGGGCACCAGGAAGGTATAATACAGAAAAGTGATATTTGAACTGAACCTTTAAAGATAAATTTGCAAAGAGGGAAAAAGGGGGTAGATATTCCAGGCAAAAGGTTTTACATATACAAAGGCACGGAAACATGAAATATTCTGTTTCAGGGAAACAGAATTAATAAGATATGATTGGTGCTAATACAAAGGGGGACCCCAAAAAACCTGGAATTTTTTGGAGGGCGGGCCCCTTGTAATACAGGTCACTATTCCCCCACTACTCTTATCTGTGAGGTGTGTCACCAACTCTTGCTGGTTTCCCTGACCTTTGTCCACAAAACATAAACAGCTTCTTTATTAAACTTTTCTCAAGTATTCATTCCAATGTGCCATCTGTTTCCTGGCCTGACCCTGTTTAATACAAGTCAATTGAGAGAAGGCAATTCATTTCAGGTGTGGGACGGGGATGTGCAGGAAAGCAAAAGCAAAAAGACAAGAAGAACTAAGAATCGTGCTACTGGCAACAAAGATTTTGGCTAACACAGAATGGAAGACACTTGTTAGAAAGTGGTAGCAAATAACGTTGAATATGCAGAACAGGCCAGACCATGGACACTCTGGAAAGCCAACTAAAGAAGTCTAGGACTCAATTTGGTAGGCAAAAAGAGAACTATTCAATCTATCATTCTTTCTACATATACTAAGTACCTACTGTGTGTCAGGCACACAGAAGTGATATATTAAACCAGTATCTTAATAAAGTCAGTCTGGCAAAGAACGAGTAAACAGAAACTGGAGGAAAGAACACTGGCTAGAAGGCTAGTATACGGATCCAAGCATGAGAGAATGAGTGTCTATATTACTGAAAAATGGAGGATGAAAGAATAAGAGACCTTCTAAAGGAAGATGCAATCAATTGGACAAAGAGAATGAAGAAAAAAGATGCGTCAGAGTTGATTTCAGAGTGTCTAGGTGGTGCTAGAAAAAAAGAAAAAGGACCATGAAATGTGAACAAGAGAATCATGAAAAGGAAATGGAAAGTCTGCTTCACTGATGAAAGAGATGAAAAATGTACTTAAGACTACATGAAACAAGAGATGGAAAATGTTCTGAGACAGACTCTTAAGAAAGTCAAAAAGTCCAAATCATTAAGTCTCAGTCACAGGCTGTACTATTCTCAAAAAAGTTCTTCACTTATATTCTTTCAAATAATAAAAGGCAGCATATGATGCATTTCCTCAAATGAAGTTTCAATGTACCAGTGATGATTCACCTTCACAGGCAGCAAGATGGCTTTCTTTGAAAAGAGATCTGTATAAATCTTATTTTCAGGGGTAGAGTGGATGGGAGAGTAAAGGATCCAGTGCTTGTCCCTGTTAACCCTGAAGTTATAAACTGCAAAAGAAGATAACCTACAGGCAGCTAAAAACATAGAATTGGTGACAAGAACTGTGAAACTGAAAAAAAAATGAAGCCACGTACATGAAGTGAATGGTTGAACTAAGGAATATGAGATCACTGAAAGAACGACTATGAAAAAAGAAAACCAGGCTTTAGGATAAAGTTTTAGAAGAATGGGAGGAAAAAAATAATCAAAGTGTCAGAGGAATGTATTTGTTAAAGTAGAAGACCCTAGAAACGTGAACTATCACAAAAATGTCATAAAACTAATCCGTTTTATGTTTTAAACATCCATTATTTTGTACAAGATACAACATTCTATAATGAAAAACCACAAAGTGTCAGGATGCTTTGGTTACTAGTACCCAAAGCTAAAAACTAAACAACCAAATAATGACATTTACTTTAATATGGCAGGGAGCCCAAAGTTAGGCAGGTCCTAATGTTGGTTGATTTGGACATTTGACATAGTTAAATATAGACTAGTTATTTTCATTTCTCCACTTTCTATTCTTGGAGCTCTTCTTCCCTGGACTATTAGCAAGAGGTCAATTCAGGTATCATATAATGTCTGTCTCATTCTGGGACTCTGGGTCTTTACTTACTTACTTATGGTTGAATTATTACCTAACTGACTAAATTAATTAGATCTGAAAGAAGCAAGACAGGGTGGAAAGTATTTAGAATAGGATTAGTTTTCCTACCTGAAAAATAGAGCTGATACATATTTTGTAAGTTTTATGAGGATTAAAGCTGGTATTAGCTAATATGATAAATCATCATTATTGTTACTTTTATATTATTATTATTATTATTTTAATCCTAGCTTCACATTGATTTATCGCACAAAGTGTCCACTCAATATTTAATTAATGTGACATAGATGTTCAGTGTTTACAAAATAGTTCACTTGGAAACAGAAACAATACATGAATATCACTGTTTTAATAATAACTATGATCTAGCCTTCTTATAGAGCACTCAGTCCATTTACTTTCAAACATTCAGACGGGGCAGAAAACCTACATATTCTCTGAAAATGGTAAAAATATAATGCTAATACCTATTAGCAAATACAAAATCATTAATAATGTCCTTCTAATATTTTACAGCAATCATATGGTAGAAAAAGATTGTGGAGGTACAGAAAGTAGTCAATGTGGAGAAACATTTGGCCAGACTCCAAATCTTAGTATGAACAAGAAGACTCATATTGGAGTAAAACTATGTGGATGTAGGGTGTGTGAAATGATCTTCATGCACCATTCAACCCTTATTAGGGACATCAGCAGTCACAGAAGACATAAATCACATGAATATCAGAAATATGCAGAGAAGTCATATAAATGTAAGCAATGTGAGAGAGCCTTCAGTTATCTCTAGTCCTTTCTTTTTATTTATTATAAAGATGTGGAGTACAGTTCAGGGTTAGGTATACAAATATTGATTATGCAGGTACCCTTGTTGATGAGGTATGCCCCTCTGTCTCCTAGCAGTTTTCCTCAATCCCAACCGTCCCCCCGACAGTTTCCTACTACTGCCAATTCCTCTTATAGTATTATAATTGTTCAAGGTCCGTTTATGAGTGAGAACATATGGTACTCTGTTCTTTATTTCTGTGATAGATCACTGAGTATGATAGACTCTAAATCCATCCAAGTTGCTGCAAAGTCCATATGTTTGTTCTTCTTTATGGCTCCATTGTGTATATGTACCACATTTTTTTTATCCAGTCCAGCTTTGATGGGCAACATGGTTGGTTCCATGTTTTTGCCATTGTGAACAGAGCTGCAACAAGCATACATGTGCAGGTATCTTTTGTGTAGAATGATTTGAGTTCCTCTAGGTATATTCCCAACAGGGGAATTGCTGGGTCATATGGAAGGTCTATTTCTAGTTCTTTTAGAAATCGCCACTCTCTTCCAAAGAGGCTGCACTAGTTTGCATTCCCACCAGCAGTGTAGAAGCGTTCCTTTTCCTCCACGTCCTCGCCAGCTTCTGTTGTTGTTTGTTTTATTAATGATGGCTATTCTTACTGGGGTGAGGTGGTATCTCAATGTGGTTTTGATTTGCATTTCTCTGATGATGAGTGAGGCTGAGCACTTTTTCATGTATCTGTTGCCTGCTTGTATATTTTCTTTTGAGAATGTCTATTCATGTCTTTTGCCCACTTTTTAATGGGGCTGTTTGTTTTTTTCCTTGTGGTGCATTTGAGTTCCTTGTAGATCCTAGTTGTTAGGCCTTTGTCAGATATACAGTCGACAAATATTTCTTCCCATTCTGTGGGCTGTCTCCCTTCTCTCTGGATGGTTTCTTTTGCTTTGCAGAAGCTCATTAGTTTGGTGAGGTCCCACTTGTCTATCTTATTTCTTTTTTTTTTTTGAGTCGGAGTCTCACTCTGTCACCCAGACTGGAGTGCAGTGGCACGCTCCCGGCCACTGCAGCCTCGACCTGCTGGGCTCCGGTGATCCTTCCACCTCAGCCTTCCAAGTAGCTGAAACTATAGACGCGTGCTACCATGCCCGACTAATTTTTTTATTTATTGTAGAGATGAGGTCTCACCAAGTTGCCCAGGCGGGTCTCGAACCCGTGGGCTCAGGCAATCCACTCACCTCAGCCTCCCAAAGCACGGGATTACAGGCTGAGCCACTGAGCCCGGCCTGTCTTATTTCTTAAGGTATGGGCATTTAGGGTTCTGAATAGGAATTGGTTGCGTTTCAATTTCCATAAGGGTGTCCCTCCTGCGTTTTCTAAGATTCTTATAGTTTGAGGTTTTACGTTTAGGTCTTTGATCCATTTAGAGTTAATTTTTGTGTATGGTTATAGATAGGGGTCCTGTTTCAATCTTCTGCATGTGATCAGTCAGTTTTCCCAGCACCATTTACTGAATAAGTTTTCCTCTCCCCAGTGGTTGTTGTTGGAAGATTTGTCAAGGATGAGTTGGTTGAGAAATTGAGGCTTTGCTCCCAGAATCTCTATCCTGTTCCATTGGTCTATATGCCTGTTCTTGCACCAATACCAGCCTGTTTTGATTACTGTAGCCTTATAGTAAGTCTAGAAGTGTGTTGCCTCCTGCTTTGTTTCTTTTGCTGAGGATAGTTTAGGCTATTCATAGTCGTTTATGTTTCCATATGAATTTCTGTATTGTCATTTCTAGGTCTGATTATTTATTGTATTCTTATTCACCTTGATAGTAGAGATGAAGTATTAAAGGAAAAAAAAATAACACCTGTCAGCCCTGATAACAAATACTCCTCGTGTATCAGTTACAGTATGCCAGGTACTCTCTGCCTTCTCTGGTTCAGAACTCTTTGAGGACTGATTGCAGATTTTCCATCTTAGGCCTCAGAAACACCACAGCCAACATCACTAGCCCATCAGGTACTCTTATGGATTCCTCACTGACTTTCTCTCACTTTGAAACTCTTTTTAAAGAGAAAGAAAATGTTTCCTTGACCCACTCTGGCTTGCCAGAACTGGATCACGTGCTCATTCCAGAACTATACACTAGCATGAGGAATGGAGTGATATTAACTTCCTTACAGACAGACTGATCATCTGAGGAGGAATGGAGACTGGGGAATTATCACAGTGTCGATTACAAGAAGAGTTTCAAGTCGGGCTTGGGTGGCTCAGCCTGTAATCCCGCACTTCAGGAAGCTGAGGTGAGTGAACTGCCTGACCCTGCGAGTTCGAGACCCACCTGGGCAACTTGGCAAGACCTCATCCCTACAATAAATAAAAAAATTTAGCCAGGCATGGTAGCACGCGCCTGTAGTTCCAGCTACCTGGAAGGCTGAGGCAGAAGGATTGCCGGAGCTCAGCAGGTCGAGGCTGCAGTGACCGGGAGCGGCCAATGCACTCCAGTCTAGGCGACAGAGTGAGACTCCAACTCAAAAAAAAAGAGAAGAGTTTCAGCTATCACTGTACAAGCTACTGACTGCTTAGGCTACGACTCATTACACACATTATGCAGAACAAAGTGACGGTAAGTTGAGGATCTTGCTTATAAGTTGCTTGACGTTGAGTAATTCATCCACTCTCATGGGTCTCAGTTCCCTCTCCAAAATAAGGAAAAGTTGAATTCAGTTAGCAATTTTCAAAGTGTGCTCTGAGAAATCTTAGTTATTTGGTGGGGCCCTCCAAGAATGCTCATAGAGAATAGAAGCCCATGGGTATAGCCCAGGGTTCTGCCAAGCCTCCCTCAAGCACAAAGACTCTCCCTTTATTTGCTTCCATACTGAGCTTCTATATCTTGAGCAAAGGATTCTGTAAGTTAAAGAAAGATGAAAACCAACAAATTAGACCCCTGTGATTCTACAAAACTGAGAGAATATCTATAGAAGAGAGTTTGCAGGGACCTAGTTATTGCAGAAATAGAATGCAGTTTAAGTATCAGGGAAGAAAGACCAATGGACAAGTCACAAGGAACTTTAAACTTTCCTACTGGATGAGGCCTTTGAAAGACAAATGAACAACTACTGTAATACTATAAGAAAAGGATTGACAGTGGCAGGAAATTATGGAGGGGGTACAGGGAGGGGAAGGGAGGTGGGATTAACGGTAGTCAATACCTGTCTGGGAAAAGGGGGGCACACCTCATCAACAAGGGTACCTGCACAATGAATATTTGTATACCTAACCCTTAACTGTACCCCACAACTTTAAAATAAAAAATATATATTAAAAAAAGAAAAAAATTTATTTCCCTATGATTCAAATAATAATTCTCATAAAATAAATGCCAATGACCTATTTTCTAACAAAAAGAAAGCAAGGCAAGTTAAGCAGTCAGTTATTAGTGTAGAAAATTATGTACAAGGATTATAATGCAGCATTTTTATAATTTAAAAATAAAAATAATCTAAATTTCTATTAAAAAATAAAAATAAAAATGTTTTTCATTAAAAAAAAAAAGAAGCTGGGCTCGGTGGCTCAGCCTGTAATCCCGTGCCTTTGGGAAGCTGAGGTGAGTGGATTGCCTGAGCCCGGGGGTTCAAGACCCGCCTGGGCAAGCGAGACCTCATCTCTACAATAAAATCAAAAAATCAGCCGGGCATGGTAGCGCATGCCTGTAATTCCAGCTACTCGGAAGGCTGAGGTGGAAGGATCGCCGGAGCCCAGCAGGTCGAGGCTGCGGCGGCCAGGAGCGGCCACTGCACTCCAGTCTGGGCAACAGAGTGAGATTCCAACTCAAAAAAAACAAAAAAAAACAAACAAAAAAAGAAAGACAAATGAGTTATCTTTAAAGCTTATACAAATGACTCACTAATAGTTACGGTGCAGGAAAGATGGTCCCGTCAAAACTGCCTTAATCTTATTTTTAACGTAGTTTTACTTGCAAGGAACAACAATATTGCTTTCCGAAGTGCTTTTTCATGCATTTTATTATTTTATACTTATTATACAGATATAAAACAGTAAAAGCAGATATGATATTCATACTACAAATGAGCACACAAAGGAGGAAAGAGAGAAAAGCAGCGCCAGCATGCTCTGGGTCAAGCACCTCCTTGGGATGACTACAGGTGAAACATTCAAGTCTTAAGGAAAAGGTGAAGTGATGAGTTAACACAAACAGAATAAACGAGAGCTGTCACACAGGGAATTCCGTGTGGGCAAGGATTGGTTAATGGACTGGGTGAACGACTAGAGGGAGGAGATCTGGGCATGCAAAGGCAAAGGTGAGAGAAAAGGATTCTCTGGCTGAAGAAAGTGGAGGGCTGAATGAAACAGCTCAAAGGAAGCACAGGACGCAACACTAAGTGTCAGGGCAGAAACATGCTAGCCTGCAGTTCTGCAGAGTCAAACCCTAGAAGAAGATGGTAGTTCAGGAGTATGAATCGTCAACAATGTCCCCTTTTAATAAATATGCAATCTCCAATGGAGAATGCAGGAGAGAAAAGACTCATGTGAATGAATTGCTCATGCCGCTGTGATTATCAGCAGAGTGATTAAGATCACAGGTTCTGGAGCCAAACTTTTCTGGGGTTCCAATTCTGGTTCTCTTTTCCTTGTTGTGTAACTTTAGGCAACTTACTTAATAACTTTACTTTGCTTTAGATTCCTCATCTGTAAAACTGAGATAATAAATAAAAAGTCCCTAGCATGCAAAATCCATGCAACAAGCATTTGTTGAGCCTCTACTCTGTGCAAGGTACTGTTACCTATTATTACTACTAAGCTGAATTCAAGGGATTCTATGATTGCTATAGCTGCAGTATGACACAGAATTACTTTCTCTACTTGTAGAAAAAAGTACTCTGAAGTGTTACTAAATGACATGAATAATTAAGTATTATTTTATTTATTTAAAGAATTAAGATTCATTCTCTCATAGCTGATACAAAGTTTTCCTGGAAAGGTTCAAGTAAAGTTTGCTACAAGGAAAGGTATCATGTTTCATACTTTAAATATCCCATAGCACCTTAATAGATTCAGGGCTCTAACAGGAACTAAAAATTGTAATACATATAAGTATAAAAAGTAATGAACATGATACGAAGAAAAATGTGATTTACCTCGTCCAAAACAAAAGATGAAATCAAAGGTTTGATTTATTCAGAGTACAGTAAATGGCAAGAAAAAAGTACTGATGAGAGCAATCAGTAACAGTCAGACTACTGTTAAGGACACAAAGTTCACAGTCAATTTGCGAGGATGCTTGGAAAGTGATAGGCATGAGTATAGAGGTGAAAATTTAATCACTGGCTGAACCAGCTACTTCACTCCATTCAACAATCACTGCCCTTTGGATCACCATGTTACAGATAGATGCTCCTGGTTTAACTGTGAATAGACTAGTACAGTTTTATTGCCAATACTGAAAAAAATAAAGCTTAGTAAATGAAGCGTCGTTAACATCACGTTAACTTTAAAATAATAGCATATTTCATGACTAGAAAATAACCTTAACTGTTGTAACCAACACCCCTAAACTGTGAGTTTACAATAGGTCAATTCTGCATAAATTCCGATGCAAGTATACGGTAGAAAAAGAAATAAGACTGGATAATAAATCATTATTCAAGTCCCTAGGCCAGATGGTCTTTGACTTAATTTACTGAATAAAATAATTTATTGATTTTACTATAGCCACCATGGATAAATATTCAAAAACATGGGATGATAATTAAAACAACTGTGGACACTGAAGGATGAAAAAATAAATCAACTTCTTAAAATTGTACGAAATTAATTCAAAGGTAAAAGATCTACTAGAGAACCCTAAAGTTTTCACTCAACTTATATTTTTAGGATTTTTTACGATGTTTTAGGATTTATAAATACTAATATTTATACTATTATGCAGTATTGAATCAAATATCAGAGTAATATAAGAAAATCTATGCGCAACTGATTCTACTTTTTTAAAAAAAGTAGATATTGGCTTTAAAATCATGTATACATTTCTTTACAAAATAGTGTTTCTAAAAGTTTGCTTTCATATGCACTAAGACAATAAGTTTTAAAGGAAAACTAATAAAATTTCTTCAAGTTTTATATAAGTTTTCCTAATGCAAGATGAATGAAATAAACATTCAAACGACTTAGAAAGTAAATTATTAGATTGCTTATTTTATACTAATGATCTGTTCTAGGTTCACACCTAAGGCACAATGTCTATTGATAAAAGGTATATGATTAATACTTACAGTTGCATAAAGTGGCTTGCATTTTTCAGAATAAAGACTAGTTTTCTAAACTTTTTTTCTTCTTCAAGTTTATAAAATGCAACAAAATTCTGTTTTTCTACATTTTTCAACAACTGAATAAGTAGTGCTGTTAACATCAGCTAAGTCTGACAGGAGATATCCTAAAATGCATCAATTCCTATTACAATTACTGTTGTAACACAACAGAGAGGCAGGGAGGAGAAAGTAAGAATAGAAAACCAGTATATGACTGAGAAAGTAAAAACTAACCATTTTTTTTACATCTTTCTTTTTCTCTCATATACTAATTACTTAATCTTAAGAGCATAATAAATTAAAATCAGGGGCCTTGCAAAATGATTTTCTGCAGAAAAATATGCTTTTGATTTTATAGACTTTATAAGTCTTTTAAATATCCTAAACTTTTTAGTACATTGTCTGTTTTCTAACCATTTTATTCAAAGCTATTAGTGCAGCAAATAAACAGTACATGCTTTGATCTCATTAAATTACAACTTATAGTTCCTAGAGTCATAAATACTGTACTCTTTTCTCTTGTTCCCCTCCCTTTCTGGTTCTCGGGTAGTCTGTTTAATATCACTATCTCCTTGAGTGCACTGACATTTACTCAGACAAACAACAGAGGTTATGAATGCAGCTTATAGATAGGATCGGGAATTCTTCATGGTTGCCATAATGGTGAACCCAGCATTCAGAACTTGAATACCTAGTTTTATCTAACAACTAAGTTTGGTCTGTTTAACTTTGCTCCACAAAAAAAAGGAATTCCATCTTATCATAAGCCAATAACTTAACTGTTCTGGACAAAATCATAGAACAGTTTAAGAAAAATAAATTTATCTTTGGAAAAATTAATGATTAGAAGTTTGAATGAGTGATATAACAAATGTTACTTGATTATCTTCTGGGGAAAAAAGGTTAAAAGGGAAAAAAAAGCTTTTCCTAAAGTTAAAAATCAAAGCTACATAAAATATAAAAAAATATAAAATTAGTGTACCTAGAATGTCTGAAATGTTAAAAACTGGCTCTAAAAATGTATTTTCAAATTATCACCCTTCAGTTACTCAGATTCTGAAGTCTCAAAGGTGTTCTCTCACTTTACCCTTCCACATTCTCTCCTCCAAGAACAATTTGGTGGTGTGCACACTGACAGTAACACTTTCCAGAGTGACAGGGACCACTGCCGCATGACATATCAGTACAGTGAGGTCTTCCTTGCCTCCCATGGCCTGAGAAAAAGAGGCAAGCGCTCTTGTGAGCAACACCACTCCACTCATGTGTAGAAGCAGACATTCTTTCCCCTCTTCCATAAACCCACTGAGGGACTGGACTCTCTCCAGGGATTCCCATGAGCCTCACCTCTATCTATAGGTCAGTCTTAAATTGTGCACTAGAAATATAATAGTCTATCATGTTAAAAGGAAACATTTGTTTCTATTTAATACAAAAAAGTTATTTAGTATGAACACTTATGAGACATCGTTTTTTTCATACTGCAAAAGCTAATTGCATAAAGACACATGAATATTTTAATGTACTCGCTAAATTAATATGGATGTTATTTAATTACTTATGTCGTAAAAATATTTTTAAAATAAGTGAACCAAAGAGACACCACTGAAAATGTGCTTATTCACAACTACTGAATTGATATTTAGTTATTTGTATTTGTGTTTGAAGTTCATATTAATAAAAATGAATGATCATTTTAGTAATTCTTTGCCTTAGGATTCCAGATAAATTTCTGAATTACAGCTTTTTCTCTTTATATTTAAAGAGCCATCTTTAATATTCTAGGATGTGGCTAAAAAGAAATGTTTTCGACATATAATTTGCTAGATGGACATAGACGTTTAAGAACTAGAAAACATAAGATTTTAAAGCCGGGCTCGGTGGCTCAGCCTGTAATCCCGCGCCTTTGGGAGGCTGAGGTGAGTGGATTGCCTGAGCCTGCGGGTTCAAGACCAGCCTGGGCAGTGAGACCTCATCTCTACAATAAATCAAAAAATCAGCTGGGCATGGTAGTGCATGCCTATAATTCTGGCTACTTGGAAGGCTGAGACAGAAGCATCGCCGGAGCCCAACAGGTCGAGGCTGCAGTGGCCGGGAGCAGCCACTGCACTCCAGTCTGGGCGATAGAGTGAGACTCCAACTCAAAAAAAAAAAAAAAAAAGAAAACATAAGACTTTAAAAGGCAAAAAACATATAATTTATCACCGCCCATTTTAATGTTCCACACCAAGCTACACCTATGGCCTTTACTTTTTGCTATAAGAACAGAGTCCAGAGAATAGATAACCAATTATTGGAAGTTATAAGATCAAAGAGCTACATTTAACAGTTAATAATGTTATCAATACTAATGATCTTTGAACTGTAGCCTAGTGTTTATTAATACAAGGCACCTCAATCTTTATCCATGCTTTTCTTGAAAAGGTGTTCAAAAAGAAAAGTAGTAAAATTTCCCAGTTGCTTGAATTATGCATTAAAGAATCTGGACACAAAACACCCTTCTTCAAAACTTATACCTATGTCTCTATATCCTTAATAAAATTTTATTCACTCATTCCTTCCTTCCTTCATTCATTGAGTCAGAGTCTCACTATGTCGCTCAGGATGAAATGCAGTGGCACGCTCAAGGCTACTGCAGCCTCGACCTGCTGGGCTCAGGCAATCCTTCCACCTCAACCTCCGAGTAGCTGGGACTACAGGTGTGTACCAACACACTCAGCTAATTTATTTATTTATTTATTGTAGGGACAAGGTCTCGCCAAGGTGCCTAGGCTAGCCTCTAATCCTGGGCTCAGGCAGTCCTATTGCCTCCACCTCCCAAAGTGCTGGGATTATAGGCGTGAGTCACTACGCCTGGCAAAATTTTAATTTTAGTAAAATTATAGCTAAATATAAAGATGAACTTTCAGTTACCAGATACAGAAGTAAGGAGCTTAGAAGTCACAACTCCATTCTAATAACTAATCAATTAGATTTACTGAACAATGTAATTTTAGCTGAACAAATCATTAAGTTTCCTTAGATCTGTCAGAGAAGTGAAGTTACAGGGCAAAACGCTAACCCTGCCATTGAAGAGACAGGCAAATACAGAGAATGACAACTTACTGGAGCAGAAGTCTCTGTGAGAGCCAGCGCCAGGGTAGAAAAACCTGAACTGTAATTGACAAACTACTGGTGGCTTTATGGACAACTCAGAGGGTTAGAAACTCCAGGGGGGCACTCAGTCATTGTGAGGTAGGCCAGGGACACATCTTTGTGAGTTTTACCTCCAGGAGCTCTAAGAGGTCCTCACAGTGAATACTGGAGAAAAATCCTCTTGCACTTCCAGCAGGGAGGAGACAACCTTTTGACACACACTGAAGCACTCTGTTCTTTTTGAGGCCTGCCTTGAAGAGAAACTATTTCACCACAGCTTAACTTGCTAGGGTTGTATCAGAGCCTAACCAACCCAGGGGAAGGGAAATGCCCAATTTCAGCCTCCTTCAGCCATCCTGTCCCACCTAAGAGGGAGGAAAAGAAACTGGCAAGCACTGGTGAAGTTCAGAGTTCAGTGGACCAGGTTTCCCAAGACTGAGACCTGAAACAGGCCTAGAATGCTTCCCCCCATCAGCCTACCCCTGTATCACTAAAGGTCTGCTGACCACAGTTCCTTCTACCCAGTGGACAAGGTCTCCCTTTCAACAAGCAGCAGCAAGGCACACGGAAAGGCAAAAAACAGTTTGAAGAAACTGAGCAAACATTAGAGCCAGAGTCAGATGTGGCAGGAATGCTGAAATGATCAGACCAGGAGTTTTTAAAACTTATGATTAGTATGCTAAGGGCTTGAATATAAAAAGTAGACAACATGCAAGAACAGATGAATAATATAAGCAGACACATGAAAATTCTAAGAATCAAAAAGAAATGCTATAGGTCAAAAACACTGTCACAGAAATAAAGAATGCCTTTGGTGGGCTCTTAAGTAGGCTGGCCACTGCAAAGGCAAGAATTTACGAGCTATAGTAAACGTAAAAGTGACAACAGACACTTACAAAACTAAAAAAGCAAAGAGGAAAAAAAAGACAGAGGGTGGAAGGGACTGGAACAGAATACCCAGGAACTGTGGGACGACTACGGAAGGCATGACTTATGCACACTGGGAATACAGAAGAGGAAGAGAAAAGGGAACAAAAGCAATATATCAAGAAATAATCAGTGAACATTTTCCCAAATTAATGTCAGACGCAAAACTTGAGCTCCAGGAAGCTCAGAGAAAACCAAGTAGGATAAATGCTAAAAATACCTACATCTAGTTATATCATAACCAAACATCAGAAAATCAAAGATAAAGAAAAAAAACCTTGAAAGAAACCTGAGGGAAGAAACACCTTACCTACAGAGGGGAAAAGATAAGAATTATGCACAACTTCTCCTCAGAAACCATGCAAGAAAAAGGAATGAAGTGAAACATTCAAAAAATTGAGAGAAAAAAACAATGTACTACCAACCTAGAATTCTTTAGCCTATTAGATTATCCTTCAAAAGTGAAGAAAGCTGGGCACAGTGTCTCACACCTGTAACCCCAGCACTTTGGGAAGCCAAGACAGGAGGACTGCTTGAGCCCAGGAGTTTGAGACCAGCTTGAGCAACATAGCAAGACCTCGTCTCTACAAAATATCAAAAAAATTAGCTGGGTGTTGTGGCATGCGCCTGTAGTCTCAGTTACTTAGGAGGCTGAGGCAGGAGGATTGCTTGGGTCCAGGAGTTTGAGTTTGCCGTAAGCTGTGGTTGTGCCACTGTACTCCTGGGTAACAAAGTGAGATCCTGATGTTTGTGTGTGTTGTTTTTGTTTTTTGAGTGGGAAACTGTTACCTAGGCTGGAGTGCAGTGACACAATCACAACCACTGCAGTCACAACCTGCTGGGCTCAGACGATCCTTCCACCTCAGCCTTCCAATAGCTGGGACTACAGGAATGTGCCATCACTCCAAGCTAATATTTTTATTTATTGTAGAGATGCGATCAAGTTGCCCAGGCTGGTCTTGAGCCCCTCTGCTCAGGCAATCCTCTCACCTCCGCCTCCCTAAGTGCTGAGATTAGAGACATGAGCCACCGTGCCTGGCTAAAGAAAAGTTTTTAAAACAGTAGAACAGGCTAGGGAAGGAAAAAAAAATCAAACCATCAAATGCTCATTAAAAAGCACAAAAGGCAAAGAAAGAGTGGAAGAGAAAAATAAAAACCATGAACGAGAGCCACAAATCAGTAACAAATGTGAAAGATATTAATTCAAATATATCTACAATTGCTTTAAACATCAATGGTGTAAAGATAGGAATTATGAGAAGGGATCAAAAACAAGGCCCAAGTATATGTTGTCTATAAGAAACCTACTTTAACTATTAATATGAAGATACACATAGAGTTAAAGGGATGCAGAAAGATATACCATGCTAACATACTAACCAGAAGAAACTAGGAGTAGCTATATTAACTTTAGACTTAGAAGACTTCAGAGAAAGGAAATGTATCAGAGATTTAAAAAAGCATTATATTACTATAAGAAACGGACTGGCAGCAGTGGGAAACTGTCAGGGGAGAGGGTGGGATTGGCAGTTGAGGGAAACTGCTGGGGAGGGAGGGGCATACCTTATCAACAAGGGTACATGCATAATCAATGTTTGTATACCTAACCCTGAACTGTACCCCACATCTTTACAATAAAAAATTAAAATAAAATAAAAAATGCAAAGTAGATAGAAGAAAAAATAACAAAGAACGCAAAAAAAAAACATTATATGATGAACATTATATAATGATAGAGGGGTCAATTGTCCAAGAAGAGACAATAATCCTGAATGTTTATGTGCCTAATAACAGAATGTCAAAATACATGAAGCAAAAACAGACAGTACCGCAAGAGAAACAGATGACAGATGAATCCACCATTATAACCGAAAACTAATACCTGTCTATCAGGAGTGGACAGATCCAACAGGCAGAAAATCAGTAAGGATAAAGTTGAGCTCAACTGAAGTAGTCTATCAGTATCAATTATCTACCATCAGTCAAGTGGATATAATTGACACTGATAGACTACTTCGTCCAACAACACATTCTCCTTAAACTCACACAGAAATTCGCCAAGATAGACCATATTTGGGGCCATAAAGCATACTTGAACAAATTTAAAAGAATAGAAATAATACAGTGTCTGCACTCAGATCACAATGGAATTAAACTAATATAAAGTAAACCAAAAATAAAATAACAAAAAGTTTATAAATCCCTAAATATTTGGAGATTAAACAACACACTTAAATAACACATGGGTCAAAGAAGAAATCTCAAGAGAAATTTTTAAATATTTTGAACTGAAAATGAAAATGAACTTATCAAGATGCTGTGAAAACAGTGCTAAGAGAGAAAATTACAGCACTGAAGGTATATATTTTAAAAGAAAAAAGAAATAAAATCATGCTTGGTGCAGTGGCTCATGCCTGAAATCCCAATACTTTGGGAGTCCAAGGTGGGAGAATCGCTTGAGGACAGAAACTCAAGACCAGCGTGGGCAAAATAGTGAGACCTTGTCTCTACAAAAAGACCTCCTCTCTACAAAAAAATTTAACAATTAGCTGGGCATGGTGGTACACGCCTTTTGTCTCAGCTACTCGGAAGGTTGAACCCCTTCAGCTCAGGGGTTTGAAGTTGCAGTGAGTCATGACTGTGTCACTGCACTCTAGTCTGGGCAACAGAGTGAGACCCTGACAGAAACAAAAGGAAAGGAAAGGAAAGGAAGGGAAGGGGAAGAGGAAGGGGAAGCGGAAGGGGAAGGGAAAAAGAAAGGGAAAGGTAAGGAGAAAGGGAAAGGAAAGACAAGTCTGGGCGACAGAGTGAGACTCTGACTTAAAAAAAAAAGACATTTACACTATCAATGAAAGAAACAAGGAAAGAAGGAAGGAAGGGGAAGGAAGGAGGGAGGGATGGAGGGAGAGAGAGGGAGAAGATATCTAAATCAATAATCTAAACTTCTGAATAAACCTGTTTTTTTGTTCTAAAATAAAAATAATCTAAGCTTCCACCTTAGAAAACTAAAAACAAAACAAATCTAAAGTAGAATAAAAGAAATAATAACAATTAGAGCAGAAATCAATGAAACTGAAAACATAAAATCAATAGAGAAAAATCAACAAAACAAAAAGCTGTTTCTTTGAAAAGATCAATAAAATTAATAAGCCTCTACCGAGGCTAAGAAAAAAAGAAGAAGAGACACAATTTGCTAATATAAAAAATGAAAGAGGAGGCTTCACTACAAACCATTAGGACACTTAAAGGATAATAAAGAAACATTATGACCAACTCTATGCCCACAAATCTCATAACCTAGATAAAACAGACCAATTCTTTGAAAAACACAATCTGTCAAAACTCACACAAGAAGAAACAATCTAAAGAGGCTCATATCTATTAAAGAAATGGAATCAACAATGAATAACTTTCCAAACAGAAAGCATCAGGCCCAGACTATGTCCTTGGAGAATTCTACCAAGTATTGAAGGTAGAAATTACACCAATTATCTTGAATCTTTTTCAGAAGAAAGAAACAGAGGCAATACTTTCTGAGTCATTCTATGAGGTCAGCATTACCTTATTACCAAAACCAGACAAAGGTATTAAAAGAAAGGAAGACTATAGTCTAATAGCTGTCATTGAGATAGAACCAAAAATCCTCAACAAAATATTATCAAATCAAATCTGACAAGGTATAAAAAGAATTATTCACCATAAACAAATGGGATTTATTTCAGGTATGCAAGGCTGGCTCAACCTTCAAAAATCAATTAATATAATCTATCATATCAACAAGCTAAAGAAAAAAATCAAATGATAATACCAATAGATAGAGAAAAGATCATTAGATAAAATATAATATTTATTCATAATTTAAAATATCTCCACAAACTAGGAATAGAGGGAAACTTCCTCAAGTTGGCAGGTAACATCTACAAAAACCTACAGTTAACATCATACTTAATGGTGAGAAACTAGAAGTTTTTCCACTAAGCTCGGGAATAAGCGAAAGACATCCCCTTTACACCACTGCTTTTCAATATCATGCTGGAAGTCCTAGCTTATGCAATAAAGTAAGGAAATAAAAATCATACAGATTAAGAAGGAAGAAATAAACCGGGCTCGGTGGCTCAGCCTATAATCCCAGCGCTTTGGGAGACTGAGGTGAGTGGATTGCCTGAGCCCATGGGTTCGAGACCCACCTGGGCAACTCGGTGAGACCGCCTCTCTACAATAAAATTAAAAATTAGCTGGGCGTGGTAGTGCACGCCTGTAGTTCCAGCTACTTGAAGGCTGAAGCGGAAGGATCGCCAGAGCCCAGCAGGTCGAGGATGCAGTGGCCGGCAGCATGCCACTGCACTCCAGTCTGGATGACAGAGTGAGACTCCAACTCAAAAAAAAAAGAAGGAAGAAATAAAATTGTTTTTGTTTGTAGATGACATGATCATCTATGCAGAAAATCTAAAATCAATCAACCCCCCCCACACAAAACTCCTAGAACTAAACAGCAATTCCAACAAGGCTGTAGAATAAAAGGTTAATATTATAGAAGTCAATTGCATTCTTATACATAGCAATGAACGAGGGAAATTCGACATTAAAAACACGTTATCATTTACATTAGCCAGCCTCAAAATAAAATACTTAAGCATAATCTAACAATATATATATAAGACCTATAAGAGGAAAGCCACAAAACTCTGAAAATATATATCAAAGAAGAATTAATAAATGAAAAGACAACCCAAGCTTATGAATAGGAAGACTCAATATTACCAAAATATCAGTTCTTCCCAACTTGATCTATAGATTTAATGCAATCCCATTCAAAATCTCTGCAAGTTATTTTGTGGATATCAACATAATAAGTCTAAAGTTTGTATGAACAGCAAAATACCCAGAATAGCCAACTCAATGTTGTAGAAAAACAAGAAGTCAGTAGACTAACACCTCCCAACTCTAAGACTTACTATTAAAGCTACAGTAACCAGCCGGGCAACTGTGGCTCAAGCCTGTAATCCCAGCACTTTGGGAGGCTGAGGTGAGAGTACTGCCTGAGCCCAGGGATTTGAGACCAGCCTGGGCAACTTGGTGATACCTCGTCTCTACCATAAATCAAAAAATTAGGTGGGCATGGTGGCACATGCCTGTAGTTCCAGTTACTTGGAAGGCTGAGGTGGAAGGATCGCCTGAGCCCAGCAGGTAGAGGCTATGGTAGCTGTGACATACTACTGCACTCCAGCCTGGGCACCAGTGAGACTTCGACCCAAAAAAAAAAAAGCTACAGGAACCAAGACAGTGTGGTACTGGCAAAAGAATAAACAAATCGATCAGTGGAACAGAACAGAAAGCCCCAAAACACATACACATAAATGCAGTCAATTAATATCTGACCAAGAACAAAGGCAATACAATGGAGCAAAGACAGTCCTTTCAAAAAATGGTGATGGGACAATAAAGACATCTACATGTTTAAAAAAAAATGGCGCCAGGCTCGGTGGCTCAGCCTGTAATCCCGCGCCTTGGGAGTACGAGGAGGAGTGAATTGCCTGAGCCCGCGGGTTCGAGACCCGCCTGGGCAACTTGGCGAGACCTCATCTCTACAATAAATCAAAAAATTAGCTGGGCGTGGTAGCGCGCGCCTGTAGTCCCAGCTACTTGGAAGGCTGAGGCGGATGGATCGCCAGAGCCCAGCAGGTCGAGGCTGCGGTGGCTGGGAGTGGCCACTGTACTCCAGTCTGGGTGACAGAGTGAGACTCCAACTCAAAAGAAAAAATGGTTCCAGACACAGACTTTACATTCTTCACAAAAAATGAACCACAGACCAAAATGTAAAAGGCAAAACTATAAAACTTGAGATAACATAAAGCAAAAACTTAGATAACCTTGGGTATGATGATAGCTTTTTTATATACAACACCAAGGGCATGATCCATGAAAGAACTGATACACTAAGCTTCACTAAAATTAAATGTTTTGCTCTTCGAAAGACACTGTCAAAAGAATGAAACGTTGAGCCTCAGAATAGGAGAAAATATTTGCAAAAGATACATGTAATAAAAGTAAAAGACTTATCCATATGAAAACATGTCCAACATCATATGTCAATAGGGAAATGAGATAAAAACAAGATAACACTACACACCCATTAGAATGACCAAAATCCAAAGAACTGACAACATCAGATGCTGGTGAGGATGTGACAGAGGTAGAGGGTGTGTATATATGGGAACAGGGAGTATATGGGAACTCTGTACTTCCCATTCGATTTTGTTGTGAACCTAAGACTACTCTAAAAAATAAAGTTTATTAAAATATTAAATTATACTATAATAGTGAAAATGTATGCATACATAAAGGTATAAATGCTTGGATTTGTTTTTTGGTATTCTTTTCCTTTTAAAAGCAGAGTCCTTCAGAGTTATGACAACATTGACCCAAATTAGTAGAAAAATTTTTTTCTCAAAATTAATAGTATAACTTTAATAATTAATAACACCATTCATATTCATTTATCCCTTGAGTTCAAAGTATATTGTTGAAAAACGGCTGCAGGAGGTTTGCAGTGCAATCTTTATGAAACAGAATTTTCTCTGTACTGAAATCAACTAGCCTATACAAAAACTGAATCCGTAACTGGTCTCACTAATGTTATACCCTAACCAAGTGTATGAATCCCAACAGGAAACAGATGGTACACATAAATTAGGGTAATCTGAAGATGGTCTATGTACCAAGGTATGAACAGGATAAAAAGGAACCCCAAGGGATGGTACAAGTCCCAGAGGTTAGTTACTGAAACCCCAAACAAGAGAGAGTATCATGTGGATTAGGCCAATCTGAGAGTAGTGTCCCTTGAGGGACATGGCCAGCCTGAAGTTACATCACAAGGAAGGAACAGGGAGAATAAATACTCTGATTCACTCTTTCCTTCCTTCCATCAGCCTAGCTCTCCACTGGCCCAGCTCAATAGGAAGCCATAAGATATGGATGCCTGTTGTTGCAATTCATAGTTAGCCTTCAATGGATAAATCTGGTTCTGGAGGGACAAATGGAAAATATTTTGTATGCCAATAAGTTAAATAACTACAAATTAAGTACTTTTTTTTTTGAGTTGGAGTCTCAAACTGGAGTCGCCCAGACTGTCGCCCAGACTGGAGTGCAATGGCACACTCATGGCCACTCCAGCGTTGACCTGCTGGGTTCCAGCAATCCTTCTGCCTCGGCCTTCCAAGTAGCCGGAACTACAGGCGCGTGCTATCATGCCCGGCTAATTTTTTATTTATTGTACAGACGAGGTCTTGCCAAGTTGCCCGGGCTGTTCTCAAAGCCATGGGCTCAGGCAATCCACTCGCCATGGCCTCCCAAGTGCTGAGATTACAGACTGAGCCACCAAACCCAGCCAAATTAAGTACATTTTAAATGTTATCTCAAACATTTATGGAGTGCCAGTAAGGATAGGCATTTAATTCTCTCATGGATAGGCCCTAAAATGATTCTAAATGGCATTATGCAAGCTGGGCTTTGAAGGGAGTAAGGAAAGGAAGCAAGAGGTTATTCTCAGTAGACACATCAAATCCTTACCTACTACTTCTTCCTCTCATGCCAACTCTCCCTTTTTATCAGTTGCAAATCATGAAATACTGAATTGATCCTAACCAAGCAGGCTTAAATAATAATGGGGACTTACTGGCTCAGGTAATTAAAAAGTCTAAAAGTAGGATAAGATGCAGGGTTTTGTTGACAACAATGCCATCAATGAATAGGCTTCTTTATGCCACACCTTTCTGGCATCTTCATTGTCAGGCTCCCCCTTTTTGACTTCTCTCATGGCTGAAGGTTGACTGTCAGCCACAGTGGAAGTTATGTTCTGCTTTATAACCAGAAGCTAGCTAAGGTCATGTGTCCATTCCTGAACCAATGACTACGGCCATGGAAATATATATGTTTGTGACATTCTTGCCAATTTACAGCTCAGCTCTAAAGCTAGGGCATCAAAAGAAAAATCTGGATTAGATTAGAAAGAAGAAAAGGGGATACTGATGCTCAGAAAGCAACCAATAAGTGTTCAATGCACACTTTCATTCATGATGCTCCAGCTATACCAGATGTTTTCTAGTTCCTCAAATATACTTAATGATTTCCTGCCTTGAGGCTTTTGCACATGCTGCTCCCTCTACCTGGAACATTATGGTCTTCCCTCCTCTACTCTTTTACCCCCAATCTAATAAAAGCACCTGTTGTAATGCCATCACATTCTTTAGCTTTTCTTCAGTTCACTTATAACAGTTTTAAATTAATCTGTGTAATTACTTGTTTTTTTATCTAACTACCACATTGGACTACAAACGTCACAAAAGCAGGAACATGTTTTGTTTTCTTCAGAGCTGTATCCTTAGTGCCACACAGTACCTGGCACATACAAGTCATTCACTAAATATTGTGTGAATGATGGTGCTAATAAGGTTGATATACAATGAATCCTAATTGGCTATCCATGTCACCATAAAAATGCTACTACTGGTCACAAGTCAAAGAAACAATATTTTGAATAGATTAGAACAAGTTCATTGATTATCTTTACTGGAATCCTAACTTAAAACTTATGCACGTGTATTAAAACATTTTATAGCCGGGCTCGGTGGCTCAGCCTGTAATCCCGCGCCTTTGGGACGCTGAGGTGAGTGGATTGCCTGAGCCCACGGGTTCAAGACCCGCCTGGGCAACTTGGCGAGACCTCATCTCTACAATAAATAAAAAAAAAAAATTAGCCGGTCGTGGTAGTGCGCGCCTGTAATTCCAGCTACTCGGAAGGCTGAGGCGGAAGGATCGCCGGAGCCCAGCAGGCGAGGCTGCGGTGGCCGGGAGCGGCCACTGCACTCCAGTCTGGGTGACAGAGTGAGACTCCAACTCAAAAAAAAAAAAAAAAAAATTTATTTATCTTTTTACCAAAAAAATCTACTTAACTGTTTTCAAGTAGTAGTCCATAAAACTATTTAGACTATAAATTTTATTTAATAGTATAAAACTATATCAATCATACCTTCTTTAAACTGCATATTTCAGATTCTTGCTTTTTATTTAAAGCTGAAAGTCTTTTGTTTAATTGTACTGCTTCCTGTACTGGAATATGAAAGACAGTTAGGAAAGCATTACGTTTAATGTGTATTTCAAATAAAGTATCACCAAGATAAACAAGGAAAATAATACCCATGCAATGTATATATTATTTAATTTAAATAATATCCCTTAAACTGCCATTTACCAGTATTATCAGATAAGTTCAATTTATTCATAAGTCCATTTAAACATTCTCTACTGAACATGTATGTTTAAAAAAGACAGCACATACCATTTTGTTCTAACTTTTCATGATTCTCTTTTACCAATCCAAATTGACCTGTTATTGTAGCATAGTATTTCTCAATTTCATTCAGTTGCTTATGATAATCTTCTTTAGCCAGAAGATGTAACTGGATCTTTTGCTCCTATTTTGAAGAGTAATTGTAAGTGTTGTGTGTATGTATATATATATATATATATATATATATATATATTACACACACACACATACATTAAAAAATATATTGTGGTAAACAACTGTTGTTAGTAATATACCATAAATAAATGGCAATAAAAAGTACTCTCTGAGTACACCATAAGAGGAAATGTTGTTAGGAGATGTTTCTAAATCTATGTAAAACTAAAGCAAACATTTTTTTCCTGTTATAAAATAGTCACTTCAGGTTATGTTTCCCTTATTTATAACTTCTTTTTCAAAATCTTTTTGTGAAAAGGTCAGTCAGTCTAACACTAAGCAAAGTGAGGAGAAAATTAAAGCACCATTCTTGGTACTTTAGAAAATAATTTTTCTTTTTCTAAATTATCTGAATAATCAGGATCTATCTAGATCACTATTTTGATTCTTAATCGTTTCAATTTGCTAACATAACTGTGATATGTATTATCAAAACATATAACTTTTCTGAGAACTTTATTATTATTATTATTATTATTTTACTTTTATTTTTTGAGTTGAAGTCCCACTCTGTTGCCCAGGCTGGAGTGCAGTGGCACACTCATGGCCACCCCAGTGTCAACCTGCTGGGCTGGCGATCCTTCCCCCTCAGCCTTCCAAGTAGCTGGAACTACAGGTGCGCGCTCCCACACCTGGCTAATTTTTGACTTATTGTAGAGATGAGGTCTCGCCTAGTTGCCCGGGTTGGTCCCAAACCCGCGGGCTCAGGCAATTCTCTCACCTTGGCCTCCCAAAGAGCCGGAATCACTGGCTGAGCCACCAAGCCCGGCCAAGATTAATTTTAATGAATATAGTACCTTCTTATGCACTAAGAAATGAAAGGTTGAAGCCAGAGGACCATATGAGGCCAGGAGCTTGAGATCAGCTTAGGCAACACAGCAAGACCTCATTGCTAAAAAATTTTTTAAAATTAGCTGGGTGTGGTAGTATGTGTCTCTAGTCCCAAGTGCTTGGGAGGCTGAGGTGAAAAAATTGCTTGAGGCTAGAAGTTCAAGACTGCAGTGAGCTATGATCACAAGCCACTGCACTCCAGGCTGGGTAAGAGAGCAGGAACCTATCTCTTAAAAAAAATTGAAATGAAATGACAAACAATAATCTCTCAGGGATGGGTAGGCAATATAGTATAGTAGAAACGGCTTAAACTGGTGAAAAAACTGGTAAAAATTGGACCCTACTGATATATATATATATGTCACATGTAGCTTATATAAGACATCTCTATATATCTTATATAGAACAATATGAGTCCCACTGTTTTCAGCTAAAGGAGCTACTTTTACCATACCTAGGAATACACTTTAACTCTTAAAAAATACTGTTAGGCTGGGCACAGTGGCGCAAGCCTGTTATCCCAGCACTTTGGGAGGCTGAGGTGAGAGGACTACCTGAGCCCACAGGTTCAAGACCAGCCTGGACAACTTGTCAAGACTCCTGTTGTGGGCTCCTAAATCCTATGTGACAAACTTTGGAATTACTTTGAGTCACTGTTCATTCTCAAACAATCTTCTACTCTCTGGTTGACTGTGAATGCCTCCACTAAATTTCCTTTTGCATGAGTTGGCCAGAGCCATTTCATCTGCTGAAAGTCAAAACACAGGCAGTAGAGCACAGTGGCCCAAAGCTAGTCTGCCTGTATTTAAATCTTGTACCTGTGCCTTAGTCAGTGTGGCCTTGGGTAAATTATTCATCCTGTTTTTAGAATGCAGTTTACAACAGTTATTTCCCTCATAGAGTTGCTGTGAGTATAAAATGATTTAATATATATAAAGCACTAAAAACAGAACCTATTACATAAATCACAATATAATGATTTGTTATTATCCTTATCTGATAAAAATGTTGAGTTTTAAATAACTTTTGTTTAGAATAAGAACGGCTTTCTCTAATGTTAATAAAGAACACACATGACAACTTAAGCTGCACTTAACTCGATTATTTTGGCAAATCTGAAGGTAGTCCTATTTCAAAGTTATTTTTTAATGGTTTTAAACAAAGTAATAATATCATTGGTAATATTGATATTCGTAATAATGATATATTGATGATATATGATGTTTCTCATGCATTTAATTGGGCTTTTCAAATTCACTACTTAGCCATTTGAATTGCAGCAGTTATAAATGCAAACAAATGTGCTTAGCCCTGGGAGGCACATTTGCCTGTCTGGGGAGCTACTATTATCAATAACAATGAACAACAATGAGTCAGTCCTCTCTTCCAAAATGCTATTTAATTCCCGATTTAGAGAACTGTATTAGCTCTCAATAGATGTATAGAAACCCAACACAATTTCACTGAAAACTGGGCTAATGGCATTGTTTCAAGTCAAAGAGTTTTTTGACTTTTCAATTCAAATCAATATGTATGTAGTCTTTCTATTTACTTAGGTCAACTAATTTAAAAACTATGAACATTGGCTGGGTGCACTGGCTCACACCTGTAATTCCAGCACTTTGAGAGGCTGGGGCAGAAGGATTGCTTGAACCCAGAAGTTCAAGACCAGCCTAGGAAACACAACGAGACCTCATTGCTAAAAAAAAAAAAAAAAAAAAAAAAATAGGTATGACTGGCCTGGCTGCCATCTTCCCAACCATAAGTGGACTCTGAACAATTATCATAACACTGTAAGAAAGGGATTGGCAGTAGTGAGAAACTGCCAGGGAAAGGGGGGTGGGATCAACAGTTGAAGGAAACTGCCAGGGGAGGAAGAGGCATTCCTCATCAACAAGGGTATCTGCATAATGAACATTTGTATACTTAACCCCGAATTGTACCCCACATCTTTAAAACAAAATTTAAAAAATGAAAGCAAGCAGCTAAACTTGAGGAATATATAAAGACAATGAGAATATATATTTAAGGACAATATTCTGTCCTATGAATATATACAATTTAATCATTCCTCTAGATTTATGCATATATATTCTGTTTGGTGACTTTCTAAGAAGAGAATAAAGTATATCACATTTCTTTAAAAAAATAAATAAAAAAGATAAAAATAAAACACTTAGCCCAGCCTGGTGGCACGAACCTGTAGTCCCAGCTACTCAGGAGGCTGAGGCAAAGGATCACCTAAGCAAACAATCAGCTTTCAATGAGTAGATTTTAGAGGAAAAGATAAATATTATCTGCCATATATTAATACGTGATTCCACAAAAGCTTTAACCTTTCAGCTAAGAGTAAAATAGGCAATCAATGCCCCTGAAGGTTAACTAAAACCGTAGCAAAGATCAAAGAGATTCCCTAGCCACTTCCTATGCATAAAGCTTTATATATTTTTACATTAGAGTAATTTGTGATATACTCTATTTCACCATCTTTTGCTTGGGGCCAAAACTGAATTCAATGAAAATGCAGTTTCACGGCATTTGTTTGCATGACATAATTCTGATTTTGAAATATATTAGCCTATCCAATGGCCATGATAAACACCATAAAGACTTCCAAATCAGATTGGGCCCATATATTCCTGTGAACCTAGTTGGCTAGAACTGATTTAGTTTTGATAATGAGCTGAAGAGGTCAGTTGTCAAGTTTGCCACTGATTTTCTGACTCAACAAGTAGTTTAAATTCCTTGGGAAGCCACAGCAAAACGTAATTGGTAATAACGCCTGTGAGATATAAGAATATTTTAAGTACAAATAAACCGATGTTACTATTATTAAAACTTTAATATTACATATTATAAAATAAATGAAAGATTATTTTATTGAAATGACTAAGAAATAGTTAAGTGCATACTGTTTTTGTTTTTTTTTACCTCCATAAATTGATTCAAATTATTTTCCTTTTGCACAGCTTTACTATCAAATGCAAAGACTTAGTCTACAAGAAAATAATGTCAGGATTCATTGTTTTCTAAACACGTGCACCTCATTAAAAAAATCTAATCAGCCGGTCTCGGTGGCTCATCGGTGGCTCATCCTGTAATCCCAGCATTTGGGAGGCCAAGGCAAGTGGATTGCCTGAGTTTATGGGTTCGAGACCATCCCAGACAACTTGGTAAGCCCTCATCTCTACAATAAATCAAAAATTATCCAGGTGTGGTGGCATGAGCCTATAGTTCCGGCTACTTGGAAGGCTGAGGCAGAAGGATTGCTGGAGTCTGGAGCCCAGCAGGTCGACGCTGGGATGGCCATGAGCATGCCACTGCAAACAAGCCTGGGTGACAGAGTGAGACTCTACTTCAAAAAAAAAAAAAAATTTAATCTATAAAAATCAAGATTATGGGAAAAACAGACATTACATGCATAATTATCTAAGTGTGTGAAGTCTAAAAGCTTACTTTGAAGGCTTGAGGTATTTAAAATAGGAATAATTTTAAAATATTCACACACAACTTTTTAGAAATATATTTCCTGATAAAAGGCACAGCAGCACACTTCCCCCTTTTGTTTATATAAGTAGACTAATTTGAAGACTTTGGGAGATAAAATTAACTACCCCTAAAACAATCGGTTTGTTATAAGTAAATTTTAGAAGATAAATACCTAAAGATAAAAGTCTCATATTCATTTCCAATTTTGATTTCTTAAATATAAACCTAAACTAAATCAATGGAGCTATAAAACTCAATTTTTAAAAAACCTATGACTTATTTCTTTTTTAAACATAAATTAATTAGTTATTTTTATTTTAAGGGTGTGGGGTACAATTCAGGATTAGGTATACAAGTGGTCATCATACAGGTAAAGTTTGGAGCTTCTTTCTTAAGATAGCCTTACCTTTTTAGTCACAAATATAAGGCATAGAGTACTTTAAAAATATAAAATTATGCTGCCAATATATGTGTGTACAGATATACATAATATTTATAACCATTAAGTTATTTCCAGACAAGTCTTTAGTCTAAAAAATTCTTCTCTGAAAGAAGATATGTGGCTATTCCCAATCACATCAAAACCTTTGATACAGCCAGGCTCAGTGGCTCAGTCTGTAATCCCACGCTTTGGGAGGCTGAGGTGAGTGGATTGCCTGAACCCACGAGTTTGAGACCCACCAGGGCAACTTGGTGAGACCTCATCTCTACAATAAATCAAAAAATCAGCCAGGCGTGGTAGCGCGCGCCTATAGTTCCAGCTACTTGGAAGGCTGAGGCGGAAGAATCACCGGAGCCTAGCAGGTCAAGGCTGCGGTGGCTGGGAGCGGCCACTGCACTCCAGTCTGGGTGACACAGTGAAACTCCAACTCAAAAAAAACCCAAAAAACCTTTGATACCGAAACTGCTTTAATTTAAAAAGAAAAAAAAAAATCTTTCTTATAAGTATTTTCTTTAGAGGAAAATGACACAAAAAGAGAAATAAAATATGATTCAAAGATGCTTTGATAAGTTTTTACTTCCTTCATTAAACTATACTAGTTACTCAGTTATGCAATAGTTATCTATAAATTCAATTACATAACATAGTAATCTATAGAGTAATCACTAAACATAATAGGAAAGATTTTTTCATCAATGACCAAATCACAATGATGGTAAGTTTAATGTTCTAAAGTTTCTTTTTAACATGCTTTGTTGTATTTTTGTAATCACTATCTAATGACAGTGATTGTTTCAAGGAGAAAGTTTGGATATTTTTAGGGACAGACAAATCTTTTGATTCATGATTATGGTAATTTATTTAAGAACATATTGATATGTTATCCTCACTTCTACAAGAAAATCAGCTTACTGAATTCTCAGAAGACAGAAATTTACTAGTAGCTAAGAACTCATCAATAGGAAATCATAAACTTTAAAAGTTTCTTAATATTGTTCTTCAAATTACTTCTTTTAGGACACTTAACTTTACTGCTCCCCCAAAGTCCTTCCTTGACACTAGTGGCTATCTTGTTTCCTGTCTTGCCCGTAGAGCCAAATAATAGAAAAGAATAATGTACTGCTCTGAATAAAATAAGATTAACTGAATTATAAAAGCTGTTAGCACTGTAAATAAAGAACAGGTCATCTGAATTATATAACAATGAAAGGAGAATAATGTAAGAAGAATATATGTAAGAGTGTTTTGAATAAAGAGTACTTTTAACTTTTAAGTAAAAATATAAATATTCTGCCAGAAGGCAAAAAATGTTAAATGTATACATCAAAATATAAAATTATTTTAATAAAAAGTGATGTAATGCTTTGAACTGTCAGAAAAAAATTATGACCATAACTCAAATATCATTTTAGTAGGTATAAAGGTTGTAATTCACAATAACAAAAAGCTTCGAAGTGACCAAAAACTAAAGTACACTGCATGTTTTTATGTTTTTTAAAGATTATAAGTATCTGTTTGATAAAATTTTAAGAGGAATCAAATAAAACACATTTTATGTTGCTTTTGATCTTTAACTTGTAGCCTTATCTCCCAGGTCAAAGGGGACATTATTCAATTTCACTATATTTTGTGTAAAACCACTGTAGCGTTGACGATGACTTTCAGCACAAATGTCATGGTACTTAAAGCTAAACTGGAATCTAGTTTTTCAGCTTCTTAATTATAATCACAGTTTAAAAGAGTCTGACAATATTATTTTTATTCTTTCCAGTTGAACAGCAACAGAATTTTCACATCTTTTATTCATTCAAGCTTAGCCAATCTTTCTATGGCTCTTTTATTTTCTAACACACCAAAACAATTTAAAGAAGCAAAATACTTACTTTATGTTTTTATATGTAATGTCATAAGGAGTGATGTCTTGTTTCTTACTTCTTATATATATGTCTTACTCAAAAATTAATTTTATTTGCTTTACAGTCTGCTCCAAAGAATGAAGATTGAACTAGCATAAACCCATTCAAAAGGCCCATTGCAGATTTAAGCAGATATAGGAGAATTTTGCTCAAAAACACAGAAAAAGTAAATCCTCTGAGTGAAATAAGGTTAGAAAGGAGGAATATCAAAGTAAGTATTTCATTAAATGTTCTGCCGTAAAAACAAAAATATTGATTTTTAAAATATACTATAAAAGAATACAACAAATAATTTCTTGTTGAACAATAAAGATTCAGTACCATACCCTAAGTTTAGAATGATAAACAAGGAGTAACATATTCCAAATATTACTTTATATATTTCCATTTTTGCAGGCTATCATTAATAACTATATGTTTACATAAAATATGTCATTAAAATAGGAGGTTTTAGAGTTGAATTATTTGCTTTTACTATAAGGCCTCTCACAATAATTTGGGAGCTGCATAAAATGTATCTTATAATATACAGGTTGAATATCCATTATCTGAAATGCTGGGACCAGAAGTGTTTTGGACTTGAGGTATTTTCAGATTTTGGAATACTTACATTATATCAGTTGAGTATCTCAGATCTGAAAATCTGAAATCTGAAATGTTACAATAAGCATTTCCTTTGAGTGTTATGCTGTGGCTCAAAGAATTCCCGTTTTTAGAGTTTTTCAGTCTAGAGTTTTCAGATTTAGAATGCTCAAACTTTATAAGCACTATGTAATCTGGAAATAAATTTTTGAAATAATTCATTTATGCAACATTTGAAATTATAAGTCAGGCTTCTAAAAGAGATAGTAATATTCAGTTTCAACTATTCTTTTTTTTTTAACTATAAATATCACATTTATAGCCACAAAAATACTAAGCACTTTATATACTTAATTCAGGTTGGGAAATATATGTTCTGTAATCTCCTTACCATTTCAGTCACTTTCTTCTGTAAAGAATATTTAGAAACCTTAAAAAATAAGCGAGAAAAATCTCATTAAAATTCTTTAATTACCCACAACAAATTCCTCTTATCTTAAAATTGCATGCTATAAAATGTGGCATTTATCTTCTATGCACCATTTACTTTTTAGTGACAGTTTTTCAGAAATTTTATTTACAACAGCCCTCTTCCTTATGACAAAAACAATATATTAATTTACTTATTCAGCACCTATTTACGGCTCCCACATATGCTAGACATGCTCCTAGACTCCTGGGACACAGGAGTGAACAAAACAAAGGCCCTGTCCTTGAGCAGCTTTCTTTCAGGCAGAGGTGGTAATAAGTGGACAATCAATAGATGTAAAAAGTATAATATGTCAGAGAGTGATAACAACTAAGACAAAACTAAAGCAAGAGGGATAGAAAGCAGTCTAGGAGAGTTTGCTACTTCATATCAGCTCTTCATTAAAGAAAGTTTTTTAAAAAAAGCATTAACAACTGTTTTAAACCAACATATTATCTCACAAACCAAAGATAATAGTCATTAACACTTTGGTACTAAAAGTTTTTTGGGGGTGTTGGGGTCTCTCTCTGTCACCCAGGCTGGAATGCAGTGGTACAATCATGGCTCACCGCAGCCTCGACCTCCTGGTTCACACAATCCTTCTGCCTCAGCCTCCCAAATTGCTGGGACTACAGGCATGTGCCCTCACACCTAGCTAATTTTTTTTTTTGGTAGAGACAAGGTCTCGCAATGTTGCCTAGACCTGTCTCAAGCAATCCTCCCACCTCAGCCTCCCAAAGTCTGGGATTACAGGCATGAGCTACTGCACCTGGCCCTAAAAGATTTTTTTTTAATGCATTTAATATTTTTAAAGAGAGCCATTGGAAAGTGATAATAAATGTACTATTTATTTTGCAACCTATTTTTAATTAATAAATAATAAACACCTCTATGAAAAATTATTATACATTATAACTTTTTAATGGCTTCATGTATTCCATTGTTTGACTTTACCATAATTTACCTAATCCTTCTCATTTACAGATTTACTTTAGTTTACTGTTTTACTATTATGAAATATTCTGAAATAAACATGCTTGTATCTAGAAATTTATAGTTATTCATTTGAGTAGGATATATCCCAAGAGGAAGTCCTAAGATTTGTTCATTTTTATAAGCTTCTAAAAATTGTTACCTAGTCCTCCAGAGTGGTTGACCAAGTTAAACTCTAACCAGTCATATATGAGTGTTCATTTTTTTAAACTCTATTTATATTTGTTAAATTTTAAGCAAAAGTACAATAATTATTTCACATTTCCCATGAAATAAATTTTTAGCTACTGCCTTGAATGAGCTGATAATTGTATTTCATTTTGCTGAAATGGGTTCTATTCATTTCTTCAACAAATATTGAATGCCCATTATAAAGTAAAGTGCAATGTAGACATTAGGGGTGCAACAATGGGCCCAAAAAAATCCTGCCCAGCCTAAGTTTTGGGGAAGACAGACAATAAGCAATATAAAGAAGTTAAAATGCATGATATGTTAGATATTGGTAAGTGCTAAAAAAATATCAGGGAAGAAGATTACACAGGATAGTCAGGAAAGGCCTTTCTGAGATAGCAAATTGTGAGTCAACACTTGGATAGAAGTAAGAAACTTCTATCTAAACTTGCATTTCAGCAAGTTTAAAAGCACTAATAAACTGGGCGCAATGACTCACACCTTTAATCCCAGCGCTTTGGGAGGCCGAGGTGAGAGGATTGGCTGAGCCTAGGGGTTCGAGACCAGCCTGGGCAACATGGTGAGACCTCATCCTACATAAATTTTTTAAAAATTAGCGGGGCGTAGTGGCACACGCCTGTAGTTCCAGCTACTTAGAAAGCTGAAGCAACCTAGGTGAGACTCTGACTCCAAAAAAAAAAAAAAGCCCTAATATGGGACAGTGCCTGGTGTGTTCAAAGAATAGCAAGGGACAGAACAGCTAAAGATGAGTTAGAGAGGGGAGAGGGAAGGCAGAGCACCCAAGTCACTGACAGCCTTCTCATATGCCATAGGATTTAGGCTTTTACAGTAAATGAGCCAGAAAGCCACGGGCATTTCGAGCACAGATACAACACAGCCTGACTTTGCTTTTTAAAGGATCACTCACTGTTATTTTATCACTAGAAAGGAACAGAGGCTGTGGCAAAAAAAAAAAAAAAAAAAAAAAACCACTTAATAAGCTATTGTGATAATCCAGAGGCAAGAGAAGGGTGAGAGAGGAGTAGGGTGTTAGTAGTGGGTGTAATGGGAAGCAGTTGGATACCAGATACACTCTGAAGGAAGAGCTGAAAAACTACACAACTGGAAAAAAGGAATTGTCATTAACCAGGATGAAAAAGACTAAAGAAGTCAGTTTTCGGTAGGGGGAGGTTTAGAAATTTGGTTTTAAACAAGTTAAGTTCAAATACCTTCAGAAGTCATCTGTATTTAATGAGCCTCCCGTCTGTAACTCCAGCACTTTGGGAGGCTGAGACAAGAGGATTGCCTGAGCCCAGGAGTCCAAGACCAGCCTGGGCAACATAGCAAGACCTTGTCTACAAAAAAGTAAAAAAAAATTAGCCAGGCATGGTGGTGTGCACCTATAGTCCCAGCTATTTGGGAGGCTGAGGCAGAAGGATCACCTGAGCCCAGGAAGTCAAGCTGTGGTGAGTCATGATCATGCCACTGCACTCCAGCCTAGGCAGCAGAGTGAGGATCTGACTCAAAAATAGAATAAAATAAGGACATGAGCCTGGATGAAATCAGAGAACTTTTTAAGGCATACAAAACAAAAAGCAAAGTAAAAGGGTCATCTAGAAAAATAAGAAAAAAAGGCCGGGCTCAGTGGCTCAGCCTGTAATCCTAGCACTTTGGGAGGCCGAGGTGAGTAGACTGCCTGAGCCTGTGGGTTCAGAGAAGGCTGAGGTAGAGGGCTCACTGAAGCCCAGCAGGTCGACACCAGGGCCATGAGCATGCCACTGCACTCCAGCGTGGGCAACAGAGACGTCAACTCAAAAAAAAAAAAAAGAAAGCCAGGCTTGGTAGCTCAGCCAGTAATCCCGCACCTTGGGAGGCTGAGGTGAGTGAATTGCCTGAGCCCATGGGTTCGAGACCCGCCTGGGCAACTTGGTGAGACCTCATCTCTACAATAAATCAAAAACTTAGCTGGGTGTGGTAGCGTGGGCCTGTAGATCCAGCTACTTGGAAAGCTGAGGAGGAAGGATCGCAGGAGCCCAGCAGGTCGAGGCTGTGGTGGCCGGGAGTAGCCGCTGCACTCCAGTCTGGGCGACAGAGTGAGACTCCAACTCAAAAAAAAAAAAAAAGAAAAAAAAGAAAAGGAAAATAAGAAATAAAATGAAAAGACAAATATCCAAAGATGACATATCACTCTAATCCTGAATTTATCTGCTACCATTAGCCAAAGATAAAAATAACACATAAGCCGGGCTTGGTAGCTCAGCCTGTAATCCTGTGCCTTTGGGAGGCTGAGGTGAGTGGATTGCCTGAGCCCGCAGGTTCGAGACCCGACTGGGCAACTTGGCGAGACCTCATCTCTACAATAAATCAAAAATCATCCGGGCCTGGTAGCGCGGGCCTGTAATTCTGGCTACTTGGAAGGCTGAGGCAGAAGGATCGCCAGAGCCCAGCAGGTCCAGGCTGCGGTGGCCAGGAGCGGCCACTGCATTCCAGTCTGGGCGAAGGAGTGAGACTCCAACTCAAAATAAATAAATAAATAAAATTTAAAAATAACACATAAAGAAAATTTATCAAGTTATTTTAGAACACCATTTGTCAGAGACATTATCTCTGCATTTTATTCTTCCTAAATTACAATCCACCACTATATTTTTTCTTTTTTTTTGAGTTGGAGTCTCACTCTGTCGCCCAGACTGGAGTGCAGTGGCTGCTCCCGGCGCGCACTACCACAGCCGGCTAATTTTTTGATTTTATTGCAGAGATGAGGTCTTGCCTGCCCAGGCGGGTCTCGAACCCGCGGGCTCGGGCAAACCACTCACCTCAGCCTCCCAAAGGCGCGGGATTACAGGCTGAGCTACCGAGCCCAGCTATATTTTTTCAATACCTCTAGAGCACCGCCCAATTATAAAACTATACATAGATGCATTTCTAACACAAAGTTGAATTTGAAAGTAACATAATTAGATTGACATGTAGTCTTTTACAGATTCTGTATTTAATTTTTTTAGTTATAAAAAAATCATGTAAATATTGGTTTATAATACTAGATTCAGGTGTCCCTCTAGTACAGGAACAACCATACGAATACTAACTAAGGCATAAAATATAGAAGGCAATTTCAAAGATAAAATAGAAATGTTTTCCAACTATAGTTATCCCTTACTTTATGGACAATTATTTTAAAATTTGACTGAAAGCACACTTCTTTAGAGCAAACTTTATTTTCCCATTAATTGGATTTATGCTACTTGGGAATAAAGTCCCCCCAAATACTGTGTTAAAAACATTTAGTCCCTTCCTCATCTTAAACAATTCAGTCCTAAGTCCCTTAGATTGGGTAGAGTAAGGAAGTTAGAATACAGCTGTGGCTGTGGCACCGCAGAGCAGGTAACACTGGAGCACCACACGGAGCGCTCACCCTGCCCTGGCGTCAAGAGGGCCAGCACACCACGGCACACAAAAGAATCTATCTGGAGGAGCTTCTAACTCCAAGGAGGAAGACCAGGAAACCTTGGCCCAACAGCCACAAAGAAACCTGTCTTTGTCTGGATCTTTGGGACAAAAGCAAAAGTTATTCCAATAGAAATGGAAAAATCTAAACTTGTAGCACAAAAGACTATGAAATCCAAGTATACGCTCCCTGCATGATGTGCACATCCTAGATGATTCATGAATGTCACATCCAGAACTGTTCACTGAAACCCTGAGGCTCAGAACAGAAGTAAATGCAGAAGAGCTCTGTAGGGAGAATTCCATAACACAACGTCATCAGAAAAATACAACCTCCGTTTGGGGGGGCAGTCACAGTTTAAAACATATGAACCACATTTAAAAGGAAGATTTACAATGAGAGATCATTGGCAGGCAGACACTGCAAATGGGAACTTGTACCCACTAACAGAGATAACAGAAGAATCTCAAAACTATTATTAAAATATTTTTAATGATTAAAGACATAAAATATATAAGAAATATGACAGAAGTATAAGATTTCTGAAAGCACTAAATAGAATGTCTGTAAAAATGCAGTTATAAAATTAAAAACTTAAAGAATAAGTTATATGACAATAAAAGATAGTTTACAAATTAGTGAACTAGAAGACAGATTTAAGTAAATCACATAAAATACACTAAGCCCACAGACAAAGAAACAGAAAGCATTTAAGCTATAGAGACACGGAGAACAGAATGAGAAAATTCAATGTATATCTTCTTAGGAGTTGGAAAACAGAAACTATGAAGATTTGCTGGGGAAGATAATACCTGATGTGATAATGACTTAAATTATTCCAAAATAAATAAAAATATGAATTTTCACATTGTAAAACTAATATTTAAGTTACAAAAAATATAAAAATAGACAAATATTTTAGCAATAAAAAAATTATTGTAATTCCAGTTAGAAAGCTGTAGGACTAAGGATATGCTTTAAAAATAATTTTTTAGAGCAGATTTAAGTTCACAGCAAAATCAAGAGGAAGATACAGTAATATCCCATAATTCTCCATCCCTGAACATGCCTAGTCCCCCTAATTATCAACATTCCCTACCAAAGGGATACATTTGGTAATGATGGATCATTACCAGCCAGAGTCCACTGCTTACATGAGGGGGTCACTCTTGGTGTTTACATTCTATGGGCTTGGACAAAAGTATAATAGCGCAAATCCACCATTACAGTATCTACTGAGTATTTTCACTGCCCTAAAAATCCTCAGTGTTCTGCCTTTTCACCCCTCTCTTCTCTTAATCCCTGGTAACCACCGATCTTTTTTACCAACTCTACAGTTTTTGCCTTTTCCAGAATGTTATACAGCTGGATTCATACAACCTTTTCAAGACTGGCTTCTTCCACTCAATAATATGCATTTAAGAGTCTTTCTTGTCTTTCATGAAAGACAGGGTCTTTCGTATCTTTCATGGATTAATAGTTCATTTCATCTTAGCACTGAATAATATTCCATTGTCTGGATGTACCATAGGTTTACTTATCTATTCACATACTGAGGGATATCTTGGTTGCTTCCAAGTTTTGGCAATTATGAATAAAATCACTATAAACATCCAGGAGCAGGCTTTTGTGTGGATGTGAGTTTTTAACACCATTGGAAAAATACCAAGAAGTATGATTTCTGGATGACATGGTAAGAATATGTTTAGTTTTTTAAGAAACCACCAAATTGTCTTCCAAAATGGCTGTATCATTTCTGCATTCCCATCAGTAATAAATGAGAGTTTCTGTTTCTTCATGACCTTGCCAGCATTGGGTGTTGCCTATGTTCTGAATTTTGGTCATTCTAATTGGTATGTAGTGGTATCCCTGTTGCTTTAACTTACATTTTGCTGACGACTTATGATGTGGAACATCTATTTATATGCTTTTATGTCATCTGTGTGTATATCTTCTTTGGTGAAATATCTGTTAAGATCTTTGGCCCATTTTTTAATCAGGTTGTCTTCTTATCGTTGAGTTTTAAGAGGTCTTTGTATATTCTGGGTAGCTGTCTTTTGCAAATATTTTCTCCTTGTCTGTGGTTTGTCTTTTCATTCTCTTGACAGTGTCTTTTTGAAGAGCAAGAAGTTTTTAATTTTAATGAGATCCAACTTGCCAATTTTTTTATTTCATGGGTCATGCCTTTGGTGTTGTGTCTAAAAAGTCATGGCCAAACCCATGGTCATCTAGATCTTCTCCTATGTTATCTTCTAGGAATTTTATAGTTTGTATTTTACATTTGGTCTATTAATAATTTTTTTCTTTTTCTTTTCCTTTCTTTTTTTTTTTTTTTAGTTGGAGTCTCACTCTGTTGCCCAGGCTGGAGTACAGTGGCATGCTCGCTCATGGCCACCCCAGTGTCGACCTGCTGGGCTCCGGCAATCCTTCCACCTCAGCCTTCCAAGTAGCTGGAACTATAGGCATGAGCACTACTACACCCGGTTTATTTGTTTATTTATTTATTGTAGAGACACGATTTGCCAAGTTGCCTCGGTTGGTCTCGAAGATTCAGGCAATTCACTCATCTCAGCCTCCCAACGTGGTGGGATTATAGGCTGAGCCACCAAGCCCAGCCTGGTCTGTTAATTTTTGTGAAGGCATAAATCTGTGCTACAGTCATTTTCTTAAAATATACAGTCCAGTTGTTCCAGCACCATTTGTTGATAAGAATTTTTTTTTAACCTTCCCAACTCTGGGACCTTTGCTTTTTATTACTTATCCTCCATCAGCCTACAGAATCATTCAAATACCTAGTAATTCCTCATGAATAAATGTATAAACTCAAAACTCCAAGAATTCAGTTTCTTTTCATCTATATGGTTAGGTATGGCCTAATAAAATTAGGCTTCAATAGTAGAAACAACACGCTATATATTAAAAATGTCTTCAGTTCTGTAAGAGGAATGAATATAACTTAGAAATTCAATAAGCTTATATTTGGTGAAATAAAGTAATGAAACAATAGGCATTAGAGCTGACAATCTTAGAGATCATCTACCCTGTTACTCCTAGTCCAGTTTTACTTCACTATACCATCCTCTCGTAGTCATGCCTCTTCTGGGTAGGTAAGTGAAGCCCTCTCCTCTACTTCCTTACTCCTGTTATTCAGGGGAGAGAATATAGATATTGCTTCACAAAATGGCCTTGTTCAATTTCTTTATTTTACTAAAGAAAAACTGAAGCTCAGGAAGACAGTGTCCTACCACAAGACTGTGTAATAAGTCATTATTAGGCAGAAAGAATGTACTTAAAATCTATGCGACAGTCAGCAAGCTATCATTATTTAGCTCTCTCAGCATACTGTTTTCACAAAAAAAGCTTTCTTTATCAGGTAATTTAGATGTAGGAAGGATGCTCTACTCTAAACCCACCCCTTTGAAATGAACTAACAAGGTACCATGTTTAAATAGAAATGGAACACATGAAAATAATCCATTCTAGCAAAAATAACTCCCTTTTCTGGTGTGTGCTTTTTTTTCCCCTGTGTTGGAATTCAATCAATAGAGTCCCTTGATGAGCTCCGTAAGAGAAAGCACCATCTGGTTTCTTACTCCTGGGACCTAGCACAGAGTAGGGTATATATAACTAGCAAAGGAAAGGAAGCAGGGAAGTTGCGACATGTTAGAGAAAGGGCTTCCTGGCCTAGTAGATTTATATCAGATACTTAACTGAATAGAAACTTTACTTGAGGGTCTTCAACTGGGGGCAGGGAGAGGGTGTTTTTATTGCTCTGCTCTACTCACGTATCATGTTCAGCAGATTGTGAGGTACCATATACATCACCTGTACTATGTCACAGGTTGAACAAGGCAAAACAAATCTTTACGGCGTTTGGCAGAAGGTCAGCTATATGAAGGAATTTCTTCTTGGGATATACTCTCTATATTACCCAGACAATTAAATATGCATGAATGACAGCAAATAAAATAATTTAAGAAAGAATGCTGAAAGGACAGAGTACTTAAACAAAATTAGCATATTCTTCCAAGTTTTTATTTAATTTTATTTTTAGTTGGAGTTTCATTCTGTCACCCCGGCGGAAGCGGAGTGGCATTGGTCATTGCTCATCACAGCCGCGACCTCCTGGGCTCAGGCAAGCTTTCCGCCTCAGCCTCCTGAGGAGCTGGGACTACAGGCACACACCACTACAACACATCTAGTTTTTAGGGTTTTTTGGTAGCACAGGGTTTTGCTACATTGCCTAAGCTGGTCTTGACCTCCTGGGCTCAAGCAGTCCTGCCACCTCAGCCTCCCAAAGTGCTGGGTTTACACGTGTGAGCCACTGCACCCAGCCACTTCCAACTCTTTAGTTGGAAAAAATATAATACTTTTTCAAGGTTTACCACAAAAAAAGGTATTAGGTAAAACAAAAGATAGAAGTTATGTCCAGTTCAAGACACTGCAGGAAAACATTAGATAGGAGTTTTACAACAGCTACAATAGTAATTTCTATTTTCTCAATTACAAGAATAACTTTCAAATGTTTGCAAATAATTAGAAAACAAAGTTCACCTAATGGTATCATTTTAAACTAAATAGCTGAGATATGGTAAGAATCACTAAACTTTATAGCTATGGTAACCTTCAACAGTTAACTTGTTCCATCAACTTGAAAGATGATCACTGAATACCCAAATCAACTTCCTGCCACACCATTACTTTTGCAATGACAAGGTTAATAGCATTACATTTTGTTCTGTAACCATAATTCAGTTTTCCATGCTTTGTTTATAGGTTAATTCTAAAAACAGAAGTCAACAGTGTTTACATTGTTTACTACCAACATAGATAAAGTTCAATGCAGAGTCTAACAGGACACTGATACTACATTTCCTTTTATACAGGTCCAGTGTGCTACTTGATGGATGATTTTACTAGAGTCGAGACCTAAACACCTTCTCTTCTTATACTCCATCAATTGCTCAAAACCATCCCAAATTTTAACTTGCTTTATTTCTTTCTCACAGTCAACTGTTTTCCCCAGAGTTTCTAATTGCTACTTTTTTGTTGATACAGGAAACAAGGATTCTTTACTATATAACAAGTATCTTTCAGCTTCGTGTTCTATCTGAGACACGGAATTCATTATCTTCTTTTTCAGGAAAATAAACATCTTGGGACACATTGACATTTTATGTATTTATTTTTCTTTACTCTGTTACATCAAAATAACAAAAGAAATCTAAAATTAAAATTGCTTAATATTATAATGAAGAGCATCTAAATATTATTAAGGCAATTGGATAATAATCTGGAAAAATACAGACTTAAAACCATATCTCCTATGGTGCTACAAACACAAACTTCAAGTGAACAAAGATCCAATGTAAAATTTGAGTATAGGCCAGGCGCGGTCGCTCAAGCCTGTAATCCCAGCACTTTAGGAGGCCGAGGCGAGAGGAATGCCTGAGCCCGCGGGTTTGAGACCAGCCTGGGCAACATGTGGAGACCTCAAAACAAAAAAAAAACTTGAGTATACATAAGTAATAAAAGAGGCCAGCCGCAGTGGCTCATTCCTGTAATCCCACACTTTGAGTGGCCAAGGCAGGAGAATCACTTCAAGCCAGAAGTCCAAAACCACCTGGGCAACATGGCAAGACCCTGTCTACATACACACAAAAAGAATTTTTTTGTTTTGAGTTAGAGTCTCACTCTGTCACCCAGGCTGGAGTGCAGTGGCATGCTCACAGCCACCCCAGTGTCGACCTGCTGGGCTCCAGCGATCCTTCTACCTCAGCCTTCCAAGTAGCCGGAACTACAGGCACACACTACCATGCCCAGCTAATTTTTTATCTATTGTAGAGACGAGGTCTCGCCAGTTGCCCAGG
>NW_007260119.1:569007-569362 GCF_000164805.1 Carlito syrichta
TTTTTAAAATGTGGTACATATACACAATGGAATATTACACAGCCACAAAAAAGAACAAAATCATGAATTTCGCAGCAACCTGGATGGAATTAAGAGTTTATAATACTGAGTGATCTCTTACAGAAACAAAGATGTGAGCATCACATGTTCTCACTCATAAGTGGACCCTGAACAACTATTGTAATACTATAAGAAAAGGATTGACAGTGACAGGAAACTATGGGGGTGGGAGACAGGGAGGGGAAGGGAGGTGGGATTAATAGTAGTCAATATCTGTCTGGGGAAAGGGGGGCATACCTCATCAACAAGGGTACCTGTACAATGAATATTTGTATACCTAACCCTTAATTGTACC
>NW_007260119.1:569382-579746 GCF_000164805.1 Carlito syrichta
TAGCCGGAACTACAGGCACACACTACCATGCCCAGCTAATTTTTTATCTATTGTAGAGACAAGGTCTCGCCAAGTTGCCCAGGCTAATCTCGAACCTGCGGACTCAGGCAATCCTCTCACCTCAGCCTCCCAATGTGCTGGGATTACAGGTTGAGCCACCGAGTCTGGCCAAAAAGATTTGTTTAATTAGCTGGGCATGATGGCATGTGCCTCTAGTCCTAGCTACTTGGAAGGCTGAGGTGGGAGGATCACTTGAGCCCAGGAGTTCCAGATTCTAATGAGTTACTATTACACCAATGTACTCCAGCCTGGGCAACAGAGTGAGAGCCTGTCTCAAAAAAATATTTTACACTGCACTCCAGCCTGGGCCACAGAGTGAGACTTCAACTCAAAGAAAAAAAAAGTTTTAAGTCATATAGCTTTGGAGTGGTGAATACCATGATTTAAACTCCAAAAAACAAGAAAATAAAAACTTATTCATGGTAAAAATTAAACAAAAAGTCAAACAAGCAAAATAAAAACCAGACTGGTGTGGTGGCACACACTGGTAATCCCAGCACTTTGGGAGGTCAAGGCAGGAGGATCACTTGAGCCCAGGAATTCTAGACCAGGCTAGGCTACATAGTGAGACCTCGTCTTTACAATAAATAAATAAATAAATAAATAAATAGACATGGTAGTGTGCACTGATAGTCACAACTACTTGGGAAGCTGAGACCAGAGGATCACTTGAGTCCAGGAGTTCAAGGCTGCAGTAAGTCGTGATCGTGCCACTGCATTCCACCCTGGGCAACAGAGTGAAACCCCTACTCAAAAAATAAAAACAAAATTAAAGACAAATGGCAAACTGAGAAAAACTATCTGAAGCTCAGATCACAGACAAAGAGGGTTTACTTTCATAAAATGGAAATGGGGAGTAAAAAGACCAACAACACAAAAGAAAACAGGCATGAACAAGCAGTTTACAGAAAAAGAAGCACAAATGACATCTTTAAAAACTGACTCATAGACAGGCATGGTGGTTCATGCCTGTAATCCCAGCACTTTGGGAGGTGAGGTGAGGGTACTGTCTGAACCTAGAAGTTCAAGACAAGCCTGGACAATTTGGCGAGACCTCATCTCTACAATAAATCAAAAAATTAGCTGGACTTGGTGGCGCAAGCCTCGCGGGCTCAGGCAATCCTCTCGACTCGATCTCCCAAAGTGCTACAATTACAGCCTGAGCCACCATGCCCAGACTGTTTATTAAATTTATCCCCAAGTATTCCCTGCATTTGGAGTGGATATAAACTGCATCATAATTGTATTTTCAGTTGCTGATTGTGCACTGTAATTATACTGACCTTGTATCCTGTGACTCTGGTAAACTCATTTATTAGTTCTAGTAACTTCTTTGTAAATATGATCAGATTTTATACAAGACTGTTATTTTGTTTGCAAAAGACAGTTTTCCTCTTCCCTTTCCAATCTGTATACTTTTTATTACTTTTTCTTGCCTCATTAAAGAATCCTCTATATCCAGAGAAAATGAAGGTAAAATGAAGGTAAAATACAGATTCTCAGATGAGGAAAAGTAAGAAAATCTATAACCAGAAGACCTGTTCTAAAAGAATTCTTTCAGATAGGAAGGAAATGAAAACAGAAGGAAACTCAAAACCAAGAATGAAAAATGAAATACCTGCATAAATATGATAGAACACTATTTTCCTCTTGAGTTTAAAAATCATATTTGATGTTTAAAAGCAAAAAAATATGATACTGTCTGATGTATCAGAGAATATTAAGTACAGAGAGTATTAAGATCACTGTACCATGAGGTGGACAGGGTAAGAACCTAAATGGTGGTGAGGTTTCTACATGCCACCTAAAATAGTAAAATGTTGCTGTAAGTAGAAGTAACAAATGTATATGTTTATACATCTACATATATGGATACATGTATGTATATACACACACCCACATTTTTTAATCCCTAGAGCAGCCACTATAAAAGTTATAAAAGATATGCTAAAAACCTTACACTTCCAAGTCTTTATGCATACACTGCAGCTAAGAATGATTTTCTCCAGCTTCTCTTAGTTCGCCAGTTTGTTAACTTCCTTTTCCTTGTGTTTATACACATGCACACTTTTTGTTTTTTTCTACGCTATCTAGGTAATCTCTCCCCTAGATACTTCATCATGGATCTTCTGAGAATAAAGCCTTTCTCTTACATAATTATAATACCAATATTATCCCTTGGAAAATGAACAATAATTCAGTAATACCATCTAATATGGTCATATTTAAATATCCCCAGGTACCCTCTCAAAAAAAATTCTTTGGCTATATTTTTCCTTGACCCAGGATCCAATGAAGGTTCACATATTGCACTTGGTTGTTACATCTTTTTATTCTCTCTTAATCAAAAGTAGCACCCCCTTCCTTTTTTTTTTCATGACATTGAAGTTTCTTTTTTTTTCTGAGTTGGCGTCTCACTCAATCACCCAGACTGGAGTGCAGTGGCCGCTCTCGGTGACCGCAGCCTCGACCTGCTGGGCTCCAGCGATACTTCCGCCTCAGTCTTCCAAGTAGCTGGAACTACAGGCGCGCACTACCACGCCCAGCTAATTTTTGATTTGTTGTAGAGATGAGGTCTCATCAAGTTGCCCAGGTGGGTCTCGAACCCGTGGGCTCAGACAATTCACTCACCTCGGCCTCCCAAAGTGCTAGGATTACAGACTGAGCCACCGAGCCCGGCCTTGAAGTTTCTTAATAGTCTAGGCCAGTTATCTTATAGACTGTTCCACACATTATAATTTTATCTCATTGTTTCTTCCTAATTAGATTTCAGTTAATATTTTTGGCAAGAAAATTACACAGGCAAAGTTCTGTGCGCCTTATTGCATAACAACAATGGATCCACGAAGAGATTGTGTCATGATTAACACTGCTGCTGGACTCAATCAACTGATTAAGGTGGTGACCTTCAGGATCTTTCCATTATCAAAATATATTTTGCTCTTTGTATTATGTTATTATAGGGGGATAACTTTGAAATCATGTGCACATCTCCTTCTCCAACAATCTTTATTTTACAGGTCACTTCATTTTACCGTTTGTCTTTCCCACTAGATTGTAAGCTCCACAAGAGTAGAGATGTTTGTCTTTTTCATTCATTGCTGTAACCCCAATGCTAAGAAAAGTGTTTGGCACCTAGTAGACCTTTAATCATATATACTGAATGAATCATCATTAGTTTAATAATTCTGTAAGTCTATGAGACTATGAACAACTTAAAGGTAAGGTAATATTTTCTTAGTCTTTGAATTTGCAGAAAATTAGCACAGTACTTAGCACATAGTAAAAATTCAATTAATGCTATTTTAATTGTTAAGGACCATAAGTAGGCCTCACTCGTTTTCCTCATGTATAAAGTGTTGAAAACTTTATTTAACTATATTACTGTGAGAAATAATAAAAGCCATTTTCATATTTCTTTTTAAAATAAGATATGGCAAAGCAAAAATCTGAATTTGAAATTCAAGGTCTCTCAGGAAAACATTATTAAGTTATGCAGTATATATGAATTTTTGTCAGCTTTGTAGCTTAAAAGTCTAATGTAGGTTTACTGATACAATGCTAAAATACCAAATTACTTTTTAAAAATACTTAGTTACTTTACCTGTAATGCTTTTAATGTTTCTTTCAATCCTTCGATTTCTTTTTCTTTTATTTCTGTAGCAAGTTGATATTTTCCCTTTAAGTAAAAAAACTATATTTTAATACTTTCCAACATAAATTACAAAAGGGTAAAATATAAGAGCTCAAAAGCTAAAATCTCTACTTTAAGCCTAATACTTCACAGGTTTTAACCTTAAACCTGCACTACAAATCACACTTCTAATGACTTCAAAATAACATAAAATTACAGCAAGGCCTTTATATGATTACAATGATCATGAAATGGATACCTTATAACCACAAACTATTTTATCAGTAGAATATTCCTACCTGAGAACTTGTAGATACTTTATAATTATTTAATTCATAAAAATAGAATAAATATATCCTAATTAGTAATATACAGGCACATTAGTCTCATGAACATAAGCATATGGGAAATTTTTTTCAAAGAAGGTCTTTTGCTAAAAATAACAAACTATACAATACTATTATAAATAGTATGTTTATTAATGCAATAAAATATGTATTAACTACTAAATAGCTAGGAAAAATACTTAGTGCTAGATGAATTAAAATAGGTTTGCTGGCATTGTATCCCCTTTGCAAATTGGTCTGCACCCAGATGCAAGGCATTGCAGTATTTTTTTAAAGAAGGTAATTACACTGAAAAGGCACTAAAAATGTATTATATTTAACAGAAACATTGCAGTTGAATGGAAAGAACATTAACATGGAGGCTGAAGAGGCCTGGGTTCTTGTCTAAAATTTGCCACTTCAAAGTGAGAACTATGGCAAGTTATTTGCTAGGCCTCAGTATTCTCAACTGTAAAATGACAGAAGTCAAGTAATATGGGTCCTTTCTGCTTCTAAGATTTTAAGCAGCTACCTGTCTTTAATGCTAATGCTTGTTACTAATGCTCTTTTCTACTATGGTAGACAATTGATAATTAAAGATATTTAACTATGTTTTAAATTATTTTTTAAAAATTAATAGGGCAACCCCTTCGGGTCCCTTCCCATTGTGGGAGCTTTTCTGTCCTCTCAATAAATCCTGCTTTCTAAAAAAAAATTGACACATACCTTTTCTTCTTCCAAGACACACATCTTCATTTGCAACTGACAAACAATTTTAAAAATTAAAATAAAGGTAGGTAAACTGTTAACAGTAATTTATACTGGTCAATGAGATTACAGAAACACTTTACATGTCTATACTGCTTGAACTTAATATAATGCGAATATATTACTCGCAGATTGAGAAAATAATAATGATATAAAAGGAGAAAAAAGCTAGTCATCAAAGTAAATGAACCATTTCTTTCTTTCTTTCTAGAGATGAGGTCTTGCTAAGTTGCCCAGGCTGAACTCCAACTCCTGGACTCAAGTGATTCTCCTGCCTCAACCTCCCAAGTAGCTGGGACTAGAGGCAGGCACCACCATGCTCAGCTCTAAATTAACAATTTAATCACACTGATTAGAGATACCAGTCATCCTTGAAAGTTTCATTTTCCCTTCAGAAGCTTTTTTTTTCCCTCAAATGTCTAAATATTTTGCCATTTACTCCCAAATAATAGCATATATCGTTTTCTGAAGGTACAATTTTATAAATTAATATCATTTGTATTTGCATTGATAGCATTTATGTTCTGAAAAAAAATTTAAGTCATGTGGCAGCCTAATAATGACTTTTTTTTTTGAGTTGGAATCTCACTCCGCCATCCAGGTTGGAGTACAAGTGGCACACTCACGGCCATCACAGCCTTGACCTGCTGGGTTCAGGTGATTCTTCCACCTCAGCTTTCCAAATAGTCAGAACTAAAGGTACGCACTACCACACCCAACTAATTTTTTGATTTACTGTGGAGATGAGGTCTTGTCAAGTTGCCCAGGCTGGTCTCGAACTCGTGGGCTCAGACAATCCGCTCACCTCAACCTCCCAAAGTGCTGTGATTACAGGCTTGAGCCACAGCATCCAGCTGACTTTTTAAAAAATGCCATTTAAAACAAAAACTAAAGTACATTTGCTAATGGAAAATAATGAAATATTCTAAGGAGTATAAGGATATTCAAGAAATAAAATTTTTCTTGGAACCTCTCCCTCTCCTTTTTCATACTCCTCACTTACATTCAAGGATTCTTTCCTTAAAATAAAAAGAGACAAGGAAGAAAAAAAAAAACCCAAGAGTACTTTTTCCTCCCCTCTTTAGATATCTGAGTATTATCTTGCCCAGAGTCCCTTGTGATGGCAGAGATGCAGATTTGCTCTTTCCTAGGGAACATTATGCTACACTTTTGGCTTCTGCTTCCTTCACCTTCAATAAAATGCCCATGACTTTGGTTAGGCCTATCCCAGATTAAAGAAAGAAAGTCTGTCATTTGCTTAAACAAATTCATACTAATGCATACATTATCAGTAACTTTAACCTACCAGTGACTTAAGTTATACAGGTTTATTTCCTTATGTGCAATTCTTTTTCTAAACACACACTCGCATAAAGATAAAGATAAAAAGAGAAAAGGAAAAAGGAAAAAAAAACTGATGATGAGATAAATATAAGGAAAATACTTTCAGAGGATTTTTTTACATGAGTACATACACTTTCTTAAACTAATATTTTCTAACTCGGGACCGAAGAGAAATTTGAGGCAGTCAAGAACAGTTACGGAATTCAAATTAGCAGAAGGTGTGGCTACTCATTTCTTCAAATCCTTTTAGCTTTTTCTCTATTTTTCTGCCAGAATTTCTTAGTTACTGATGGTTGACACACATGGAGGCTTCCACGTGTAACGATCACCTCTCCTCAACCTTGACATCTCCCTACTTGCATCTCAGCTATCATAACACATGGGAAACGGCTAATGGGGAAAGATAAGAGCTAGGACACTCTAATAGAAGAGAGAAAGAGGAAAGGAGAAAGAAAGAACAAGAACACACACATCCTGTTCACCTAGGTTATTTAGGACAGCTGAAAACACTTCTCCATCTCCAGAAAAATAGCGTTCCCAGCTTCCATCCTAGATAACCCAACCCACTACTTCATACTCTTTATTATCAGCTGTGATTCAAAACAGCTTTACTCCTTTCCTACTTCTCCAATACCTTTTCTCCTTTTTGTCTTCTATGAGTATGGAGAATAGCCTGCCATAATATCATGGGAGGGGGAGGAAATGCAATATTTAAAATTGTAGTACTTGTCTATCCTCATGAAATTACCTGCTTTTTAAAAACTGCCATTGCTTCTTTTTGTTGCTTTGCTAATGTTTCCTTTTCACTCTGAAGAGTTTCCTATTTTAAAAATTATGAGAAGTGAAAACATAAATTCTAGTAACTCTCAGTTTTAAATCTTATTTGGGTTCACAATTTAAATAAAAGTTAAATATTCTTTTTGTAAGTATTATTTTATGTTGTTAAAATTCAACTTTAAAACCAATTATATGATTTTTTAAAAATTGTCATAGAATCATCATATAGAAGGTTTGCTTCCATTGCCTCTTCATGAGAAAACACATTGCATTTTAAATTTTGGATCTGGCTTGTACCAAAGCTGTTCTCAAGAAAATATTTTTTAACCAAAAGACATCACAATGAACAGTCCTAGTACACAAGTAGACTATAGTCTTAGAATTGCCAGAAAAAAACAGTTTTGTTACCTAAACACAAATGCTTACCTGGCAACAGAGACATCTTTAAATTGGTTGAAGTAAGTTTTACAAAACCACAACTACCACCAAAAATACCAGAGAATTTTTTAAAAATATGAACATATATGCATATATAATTCCCCTTCTCCCACCCGCCTCCTTTTTTTAGTGGAAGCTACATGTTCTGTTCTTCAGATTCAAGATAACTATATTTTTCTTCTATTTTTATCAAAGTTCATAATTCTCATAATTAAAAAATTGGGTCTAAAAGTGGCAACCACTTCCAAATTTTTCCATTATTTGCCTCCAGATTTCTAAACAATATGTTGAGTTAGCAATAGTAATTTTGATCTCTTACCATGATCATTGGAGTTTAGCTTTCTTATACAACTATTGCTCCATACCACTCTCCCCCCGAATCTTTCAACAGATTTATATCAAAATTGTGACTTTAATCAACAGTCAGCATTTACACTGTTCTGACTATGCAATTATTATTCAGTATTGAGCCATGTAGTATACCTTGATTACCTTTCTATTCTCATACAACTTTCTGTTTTTCTGAAGTTAGTAATTACTTTAAAATACTTAAATTTCTATAGCTAATTTGAAAAATAATAATACTGCCTGTTCCCAGATCTACATCAATTGGGTCACATTCTCAGATTTTTAAAAATTGAACAAAAAAGGAAAATTGAGAGGATCCCAAGAATGACTTAGGAACTATCTCAAACCATATAGGAAACCAGAGAGATTCATAAAAGCTGCAGATGTCTGACAAAATCTTTCAGAGGCTATCCCCAAAGTTTTTCCTGTGAAAATAAGGTTGACTCTAGGCAGGATGCAGTGGCTCACACCTGTAATCCCAGCACTTTGGGAGGCTGAGGCAGGAGGATTGCTTGAGCCCATGAGTTTGAGACCAGTCTGGGCAATATAGTGATGCCTCATCTGTACCAAGAAATCAACTGGGCATGGTGGTACACACTTGCAGTCTTGGCTACTCAGGAGACTGAGGTAGAAGGCCGAGGCTTGAGGAGTTAAGGCTGTGGTGAACCATGATCATGCCACTGTATTCCAGTCTGAGTGATACAGTTATACCACAACTCAGAAAAAAAAAAGTTGACTAATCCAGTCCTACAAGGAAGGAAGGAAAAAATGAATGTCAACTAGTAACTCCAGAGATAGGTTCTCTAAGGAGCAGATTCTGAAGTTGTGACCTCAAGCTCTTCCTCACTTTTTGCAAACAGCCTTAATTCCAGAAACAGGGGATTTAATATGCAACAAAGCTGGAATGAGAAATGACTCTATTACCAGATTGTCAAATCCAGATCTTCAAAAGACTTAGAACACAAGCAAAATAAACCAATAGCCTTGCAGATAAAACAACTAAATGGTCACATTGTCGTTAGCAAGCACTGGAGGAATGCGCTTCTTGGTAGGCACCTGTAGATACTTATAAGCAAAAAGGTCATTAGCAAAATAACTGTCATGTTCTAGCTAAGAAAATAAAAGAAAAAATCAAATGGGCAAATCAATGACAACACTCTGGGGGGAATTATGCAGCTGACTTCTCATTTAATCCTCAAACTTGCAAAGAGAAATTTCTCTAGATATTAAAAGAAACCTCTCCCTTGGAGTCATGAACTACTCAGATATGGGCATCTCAAATGATCCACAGATATTCTCGCTGTTTCAGTCTGTAACCATTATCCTTGGATCTCCAAGTAAGAAATATTATGTTTCCGCCATGACACCACGCCCATTAACTTAAAAGGGATACCAGGAATCTAATAGGCTCTACTATGTTAATATAATTGCAAAATTAAATTCTTTCCTTTTTCTTCTTTAGCTCCTTGAGGACTTTCCAATTTATAATCAGATCATAGCTAATGTGGATACTGATTTACTGGTACCTTTGTGTATGATCAAACTAAACTGAAGATTGCCATAAAGTGGTACCTTTGTGGGCAAAAAGGTTTACTAATATTGGCAGCAAGGTTCAGATTCACTCATCTAAACCTCTAAATTTACAAAATACCCCTTAAACTAGAAGTTCAAAGTCCTTATAGAGAAAGGATGTGTCATACCTCCACCAGGCTTTACACACTGTTGTTTCCCAGTAAGATACACAACGGATGAGGATAAAGATTGTTCAGGGCCTTAAATTCATAAATAAAATTAATGAGTTTTACCTAATTATTTGTAGTAATAAGCCCAAATACTTTTTTATTTTCAGTGCAACTTGAGGCTACATAATTTACCACTATAGCTATGTATTGTGCTTTCTATGGTGTCCCATTAAATCAACATAATCAACACCTATTCGTTTTTCTTAGGAAAGACACAATCCATCTGGACAGTTACAGGATTTACTGAGGACCCTTAAGGACCTGAAATTTCCCTGTAGCACTACATTACATAATATGTGAGCAAGTTTTTGCTATGTTCTAAAGATGAGGAGAGCTCTAAGACTGACTCCATTTATTAACTTTCTGTTTTAGCAAGGATATGAAAATTCCAAAGAAATTTTAGAATTTTTTGGAACAAAATATACTATTTAGGGTTTGATTCATTCCAGGGGGGTAAATCTATCACTCCTGATTAATTATAAGCCGTTCAATACTACCCAAGGCTCCTTACTAAGACAAGAAGTTTTCTGGGTTTCACTGGCAACTGAAGATACTGGGATCCAAACATTTTTTAAATCACCACACTTTTATATATCTTAAGTGTTCAATAAAGAAACCTATCCCGCAGGAACTTAAACATGAACAAGAATTCTGTAACTTAAGAATAATTCTTAAAGGGAACACTTCTACACTGTTGGTGGGAGTGTAAACTAAGACAGCCTCTGTGGAAATCAGTGTGGTGATTCCTAAAAGCTCTAAAAATCGACCTTTCATATGACCCCGCAATCCCTCCTAATGGGAATATACCCTGAAGAACTCAAATCACTCTATAAAAAAGATACCTGCAAATGTATGTTTATCGCAGCATTGTTCACAATAGCAAGATCATGGAACCAACCATGCTGTCCATCAAAAGAGGACTGGATT
>NW_007260119.1:579766-633684 GCF_000164805.1 Carlito syrichta
AGGGAGGGGAAGGGAGGTGGGATTAATAGTAGTCAATATCTGTCTGGGGAAAGGGGGGCATACCTCATCAACAAGGGTACCTGTACAATGAATATTTGTATACCTAACCCTTAATTGTACCCCACAACTTTAAAATAAAAAATATATATTAAAAAAATAATAATTCTTCAACACCCCCCACCTCTACCTATTTGTACCTGAGCAATGTAAACAAGCCCTAATCCTCAAACAACAACACAGGAATGATCAGGGCCCAACTGCTTACTACAACCGCCAAACTTGTAAAGGCTTCTACTGACTTGGTTTAAGGATTTGCTAAAACTTATGGTTTCTCAGACTGTACAATCCTCGCTGCTTACTGAAAATACATTTCTCAGCAAGCAGGCTCGACTTCTATGAGTTTCTACTACTTTTTTCCCCGCACATTTCCACTCAGGGCTATAATACCTTAAGGCCTACTAACAGAAAGACAAATACCACATGATCTCACTTGTACAAGGAATCCAACAAAAGTCAAACTTACGGAAGTTGAGAGTAAAATGGTAGTTACCAGAAGCTGGGGAGGTGGGGTTGTGGGGTGGAGGGAATGGGGAGATGTTGATCAAATGTACTAAGTTCCAGTTAGACAAGAAGAATAGTTTTCAAGATCTAATGCACAGCATGGTGGCAACAGTTAATAATAATGTATATTTCAGAATTGCTAAGAGTAGATTTTAAATGCTTTCACTACAAAAAAATAAGCATTAAGGCGATGGACATGTTAATAATTACATTCATATAATCATTCTAACACATACACACACACGTATTTCAAAACATTACACTGTACCTCATAAATATATACAATTTTATTTGTCCATTAAAAATTTAAATAAACAATAAAGAGGCATGAAAACAAAAAAATCTAGTTGCTGATTCCACTTGCATTTTTAATTTGCACAAAGTATGCAATAATATTTGACATTTGTCTCCTAAAATTGCCAATAAGTCTACCATATAATCTTACCTAATTTTATATATATAACACATATATATATCATTAATTTCACTTTTTATGTTATTCAATATAGATGAGGGGGACCCCCAAAAAACTGGAATTTATTCTTACATGTTTAAACTTCAGTCACCTTTAAAGTCTTCTCCATTTGATGCAATACACCTATCGAAATACTTCTCCCACTGCTCAAAACAGTTTTTGAGCCCATCAATTTTGATGCCTTTTAGTGCTTCTGCTGTTTTATGTTTCAGCTCTTCCACAATGGCAAAACATTTCCCTTTGGGGACTTTTTTCATCCAGGGAAACAAAAAAAGTCACTTGTGGCAAGATTTGATGAATAGGGAGGGTGGGGCACAGAGGTCATACATTTCTGGTGAAAAACTGCTGAATGTTCAGTGCAGTGTGGGCAGGTGCGCTTGTAAAATCACCCATCATGAAATGGGCAAACGCACTGAAAGAGTCTCCAAAAAGGAATTCACCTAAACCTAATGCAGCCTCTCACAAAAACGTTAGTTGGTCCACTGATGCTGAGGGGTTCCTAGAGCACTGACCCAGTGGGGGAAGCCTGTACTACAAGGGACCCACCCTCCAAAAGATAATTCTGGTTTTTGGGGGGGTTCCTTATACATACACACACAGGGTGTTCATTTTATATATAGCATATATAAAGACAAATTAAAAACAGGTTAAAATTAAAAAATTTTTTTGAGTTGTAGTCTCACTCTGTCACCCAGGCTGGAGTGCAGTGGCACACTCACGGCCACACCAGCATCGACCTGCCGAACTCTGGCAATCCTTCTGCCTTAGCCTTCTAGGTAGCCGGAACTATAGGTACATGCCACCACACTCAGCTAAAAAAATTTAATGTTTTTATGTCTTAATGAAAAAAACCAAAATATACTGATGTGGTAAAAGAGATAGAGATTAAACAGAGTACCTGACAAGTTTTCTTTCAAGAAATATGTTGATGAGCAATAACTTCCAATATAAAATAAATCTCTTTATTCTCTATTCCTAATAAATGTGTTTCATAGAGAATCTTAAAAAAAAAATGCCTGCCACTCTTTTTCTATTACCCAATGAAAGAGAAATCCATGACAATCTAGTCTCTGTCTCAGCAACAACTATAGTTCAGACAGATTTATTAGAAACTCTCCCCAGATTAAACCTAGGTTTAATATTGTTTGTTGACAGGTAGGTTTTTTCTTTTTTGAGTTGGAGTCTCACTCTGTTGCCCAGACTGGAGTGCAGTGGCCTCTCCCGGCCACTGCAGCCTCAACCTGCTGGGCTCCGGTGATCCTTCCGCCTCAGCCTTCCAAGTAGCTGGAACTACAGGCACGCGCTACCATGCCCAGCTAATTTTTTGATTTATTGTAGAGATGAGGTCTCGCCAAGTTGCCCAGGCAGGTCTCGAACCTGCGGGCTCAGACAATTCATTCACCTCAGCCTCCCAAGGCGCGGGATTACAGGCTGAGCCACCAAGCCCGGCTGATTGGTAGTTTTTTTTAAACCAAAGTGGAAAAAAGTGTCAGAGAGGACATACCACAAATATCTCAACTGACCCCCAACTTATAGATCCTTACCAGATTTTAACTCAGCTCAGAAGACAAGACTGATCCTACCACGCAAAACTTGCCAGTTGTCGAGGAATAAGAGAGCTAACACAAACAGCAGCTATGACTTTGGAGTAGTACACGGTTGGGCGTATTGTAGAAATAATGAGGGCTTCTGCCTTCCATAAGAATTCTAGTTTCAAATGTCAACAGTTTTAAGCGCTTTAATGCCTCCTTAGGAGGTGGCTATCATAAAGCCACACTAAAAGGGATAACATTAAGGCTAGAGGAAATGTCCTAACTAATCTTTATGACACATAGTCCTGGCCCTTATGATATCCAACAAAATCAAATCTTTGAAGAAATTAAGAAAGGTTATCTTTGGAATGCCCATAATTGGCTTCAGAGTCTGAAAATAAAACAATTATAAATTTAAAAAAAAAACACCACAAAATCTTCAGGACACTTTCAGGACAGACACTTGGTGGCACCAGAGGACCTCAGTGGAACTTTGCAAAAATTTTACATGAAATTACCCACCAGAGCAAGGATAAACTGATTATACTTGATTAGCACTGGTAGGGAAATTTTCCTAAGATAGCTGAGTGTGTCTCTGGTGCATATCTCTCCATCACCAGCACCATCCTGGTACAACTGTTATCCTTGTAAATCCAAGTCCCAGAGTCCCTATAAATACCTCCTAATTGATTTCCAAAAATTAATCCCTGCAATGGGTTCTAAATATGGTCTCATCATTGCTTACAATTTCTCTAGATAAACAGAAACTTTTTCTTGCCAGAGCACTACAGTTCTGTAAGTAGAAAAAAATTACTTAATTTTGTGTTCTCCACCTGAGGCTCTCTAGTGGTGGGGCACTCATTTTACCAGGTGGCATTAGAGTACTTTGTAAAGCCTTATCATTTGTTTAGAAACTTCACTGCCCCCATCATGCTTAATCTTGAGGAAAAGTAGAGTGAGCTAATGGCATATTAAATCTGATGCTCCAGAACTTTCATGACCAAGAAGGTCACCTCTAACTCATAATACCATGAAATCCATACTCCCTACATCACTGGCTTTCTCCGTAAACTCGTTAGACTTTGCTCTATGAAGCGGGCTGCTTCTCCCCTGTATGGACATTTCCTTACTACAGACAAATGTGGTAAAGTAATTCAAGGGACTCATGCAATATGTTTCACAGTCTTATCACTAATAGACAAAAACTGCTTTTCCTCTACATGACCTAAAATTCAGTATCTTCTGGAAATGACCTCAGAGGGAGACAGAAAACACACACACTCACACACACACCTTGAAACCATGTTGGAAATAATCAGGTATTCTGACTGCTAGCACAGTAGCTAAACTCCAGTGCACAGATTATTGAATTCAAGTCTCCTAGATGAACAAATTGGAGATTTCATTGTCTAATACTGGGACTGCCATTCCATCAAGATATAGAAAACTCAGAGATAGAAAACTTCAGAAGCAGACTATCTTCAGAAACAAGTAGTTTCCACCCATGAGATCTGAATCAAGACAGCAACTATATGATATAGACAGCCTCTAACCAAGACCTACAGAATAAGGGCTAGATCAGGGGTCAACAAACTATGACCCATGGGTCAAATCTGGCCAACTGTCTGTTTTTGTATAGTCTGTGAGCTAAGAATAGTTTTTACATTTTTTGATGGCTAAAAAGAAAAAAAAAATTCAAATCACTTGAAAATAGTATAAATTTTAAATTCTGGTGTCCATAAACAAAGTTTTTTAGGAACATAGCCACACTTATTCATTTAAGTATTGTTCGTGGTTGCTTTCACACTACAACAGAAGTGAGTGTTGTGACAGAGACGATATGGTCCATGAGTCTTAAATACTGACTATATGACTCTTTACACAAAAAGCTTGCTTATACTCCAGCTAGAGAATCAGAGCCACAGACTGCAATCTTCTATTTTGTAAGCTTTTGTTCTTTATTTTCCTAGATATTTTCTTTCTTCTTTGTTAATAATTCAGAACCTTAAATGACTAAACATATATTATTTATTAACCACGATTTCTAAGGTCCTCATCCTTAATACCGTTCGCTGCATTCTTGGCTATTCTAGGATGTGAGTGCAATTACTAAATAAAATTCATTTGTGATTTGACGATGACCTCTGTTCTCTTGGATTAATATAGGTATTCTTGACTGCTGGCTTAGAAGCGATCTACAAATTCTGTAAATAATCTTTTGCTTAGTATTTTTCCATATTAGTATGTTCAAACATGTGACTTCTGGAGTCTTAAAAACTGTTGCATGGCCACTGTCCTATCAAATGATCATCCAAGAATAGGGAAAACTGATACACACATACCACTCCACCAGAAACAATCTTACATGCTGTCATGTCTCTTCATCAAGCAGCATCAATCTTGATCGATCACATCCTAAATAATAATGGTCTGTTCTCCAGTTCAGGCTGAAGAAGTAAGAGGCACCAAAGAACTGACACTACCCACATCAATATAACAGAGCTATTAGTACTAAGAACTGAGAATACTTGTGTCAACACAATTTAGGTTTCATTCCAAGAAATCTTTGCCCAGCAAACAGAAGCCTGTAAAAACCAACAAATTAAATAACTGTTTGTTTCAGGAAATTGCTACAAAAGAATTTATCTGAGCAATAATTTATTAGGGTAAACAGCTGGTTTATCAAACAATTATTTACTCTCAAGACTAGCTTCCGGGGTCTCTCATGCTGTTACATTTACCAGTCCTGAAACACTATGTTACAAAATTTGTCCAATCCCAATCAACACATGGCCTCAAAAGACCTGCCTAAGGCCACTTGTGCCTAGACCTTATAACACCTTACATATTCCAGTGCTGATTTGCCCCTTTTGAAACACCACTAAGACGCCTTAAAAGTAGTGTTTTCACTTACTGCAAAGAGTTCTAATAAACATAACTGCTTTATTCACATGCTGTGTTTGGTGATATTTTGCGGGATGCAATCAGGTACTTCTAATTTACATAGCCAGCAACATATGAAAGTTCTTGTTTTTCTACAGATGTGTAAAGTGAGGCAGGAATCTGGCTTTTTCTTCAGCTGGAACCCAGTACTAGTACCATTTCTTGAATAATCTATTCTTCCCCAATGATTTGAAAGCCACCTTTATCATTCACTCAATTATCTTATATATTTGAATCTATTTCTAGACACAATCATGTCCCGCTAAATATTTATGTGTACTTCAAAACTATTTTAATAACTATAGCTTTAGAATATGTTTAAGAATCAAGTATGGCTAGTTCTTTCCAAAATTTCCCAGCTACTCCTAAATGTTTATTTCCATATAAACCTTAGAATCAGCTTAAATACTCTAAACATGCTCTCTATTTTAAATTGGATTCCTGTTTTCATTCATTCAGAGATAGAGTCTTGTTCTCCCAACCAGGCTGGAATCCAGTGGCCCGATCATAGCTTACTGCAGCCTTGAACTCCAATGCTCAAGCAATCCTCCTAGCCACCCAAGTAGCTGGAAGTACAAGTGTGCACCATCATGCCTAGCTAATTTTTTAAATTTCTTTTGTAGATACGAATCTCACTGTGCTGCCCAGACTGGTCTCAAACTCCTGGGCTTGAGAGATCCTCCCACTTGAGTCTCCTGTGTAGCTGGAACTAGAGGCACGTGCCGCCACGCCCAACTAATTTTTTGAATTTTTTTGTAAAGACAGGATCCACTATGTTGCCCAGGCTGGTCTCAAATTCCTGGCCTCAAGCAATCCTCCCACCTAAGCAGCCCAAAGTGCTGGGATTACATGCGTGAGGCACTGTGTCTGGTCATAATAAAATCCAACTTAAGTTTTATTTATTAGACTTACTGGTTAACTTAGGAATTCTGGTAACATTATACTATTTACTGTCTTTATCCAAAATCAAGATATAACTTGACATTTTGAAATCAGTTTTGAACTTTAGTTTGTACTTAGTATTTACCTGTTCTTTCTTTCCATAGACAGGTCTGTTTCAGACCTGCCCCTCATATAGTTCAATCCTGGTTTTACTCCCATATTCTGCACAACTCTGTGGGTCTGTCTGGCCCTAACATTCCAATTATTTCTAGTTTGGGCAATCCTCTAGCACCTGAATTCTGAACTTGTTTCCCCCAAGTTCCTGTTCCATATTGCCAAATGGTGAGGAATTATGAAAATTAAGCTTTCAGTTTTCAGCTGTTAAGATGCCTTTGATGGATAGGCAGGGGAAGCAGTATCATAAATGTTTCAGTATAAAACTACACAGAAAATCAGTACTGATACTATTTTTTAAAAAATATTTGATTACATTATGTAACAATAGCCTTGGAAAAATGGTACAAGTCATGAGGTTTCACTGCTTTCAAAATATTTTCATTGCCCTATAACATATAACATGATTCTGAGATGTAACATAGTTCACAATGTAGTCGTTTTCAGAGTTATCCTCAGTGTATAATATTAAAAGGCCTGAGCAAAATTTGTATCCTCAGTTTTCTGGAAGACTACATGTTACTAACAGTTTTAGTTAGGATTTTCTTGAGACTTCATTTAAAATAATGTGCTATCCCCAATTATGTTAAAAATTAGCTTTGCAATAAGGATAAGAATACATTTTAAAATAGATGTTACAAATCCTAATCTGAGAGAAAAATACTCACTTTTTGCCATTTAAGTTCTTCAGTCTCCACAATAATTTTCCCAATCTGCTCCTCATATTGAGTTTCTATTTCCTATATCAAAAATAAAAAAGCAAAATGCTATGACAATTAGAACTTTAAAATGTCCAGTTTCAGTTCTTTCTAGAAAGATAGAAACAGTATCCTCTTATCCTCACAGCAAAAAAAAAAAAAAAAAGCTGGACAAATTGCAAATTAAATGGACAAATCCATCAGACAACTGAAGTCCCAGATAGATCAGGTAATACAAAATCTAGTTAGAGACAGGTGCCTGGAGGGAGAAACAGAACTCCAGCATTTCCTTACCTGGGACATAAGCCACTGAGGACAGGAAAGAAGATTCAGTCAAAAGTCCTTAATAAATTGTTAAAGACAAAATGTGGGCTACTGTGAAAATGTGCATCCCCTCAGGGTCCTAAAACAGGAAGATTTGTATTCTCCAGTAGGTTTTTCTCCCAGGAAACCAACCAGGTGCTTCCAAAGAATGGCGAGAAGAAGCCTGCAAAAGCTTCTCCTGCAATACTGGCTGTGTGGGGGAAGAGCAGTCACAAGCCATCTTCCCTATTTCCCCTACAGACCAAAACCTTAATCTGCAGGGAGAAGGGCAACAAAAACCATAGCTAAAGACACTGGCTGAAACCCTCTGCAGGGCCTGGGGGACCTACTAAAAACTCAGGCAGACCAGTCGTAAGAGCAATAAAAACTACCTCTTGAGAGCACCTGTGGAAACGCGCTGCCACTGGGAGGAGAAGGTCTGCAAAAACAAAGCAGCGACAGCTCTACCATAGGGGGAGGGGCAGGAATACATTTTAGGCCCAGCATTACATAAAGAAGAAGGATCCCAATTCTGAAGATCTCAATCTGAGATTCAGGTTCACCTAAGACTGAGACTTCATGAGAATATCAAGAATGCCCTTCTTCCTCCACGGCTACCACCATCACATCAATAAGCATCAAGTAAAAAGAACAGGAGTGGCTAGGCGTGGCGACGCATGCCTGTAATCCTAGAACTCTGGGAGACAGAAGCAAGAGGATTGCCTGAGCCCAGGGGGTCGAGACCAGCCTGGGCAACTTGGTGAGACCTTGTCTCTACAATAAATTGAGAAAAATGAGCTAAGTATGGTGGTATGTGCCTAGAGTTTCAGCTGCTTAGAAGGGTGAGGCAGAAGGATCACCTGAGCCCAGCAGGTCAAGGCTGCACTGGCTAAGAGTGTGCCACTGCACTCCCAGCCTGGGCAACAGAATGAGACTCTGACTAAAAAAAAAACAAAAAAACGGGAGATACAGCTGGGAGAGCTGCAAAGACAGACTGTCTCTGGGAAGCAGCACCAAGAGAAGACCCAAAGTCAAGTGGGGAGGCCCAAAGCCAAGCAGGAAGCAGTCACTAGGAAACCCTCGGGTTTTGTTTAAAATAATGTAATACTCCTATTTAGCCAACACCATAAACACAACATCTCACTAGAGAAATCCAGTTGAAACCTACCTGGTTTGAGGGCTGAAGGTATGCCTCAAGCAACACATGCAGAGCCCTTCTGCAAAAACTAGGAGATTGATTTTTCTTTGGTTCTAGGTGTTTAAGGAAATCACTGTCAAGTCACTAGCTGACCACTAAACTAACAGTACAGTGACTTCAGTGGCCACACACAACAAAGTCAACAGACTTTACAAATGACTTCAGAAAAGACACTAAACAAAGACAACGGCAACAGCAACCTGTAAAGGAGAAAGAATCTGGTTTCCAGAGTTGCCATTAATCCAAAATGTCCAACTTAACAAAAAATTCCAAGGCATGCAAAGAAACAGTAAAGTGTGACACATACATAGGAAAAAAATTAATAGAAACTGTACCTTAGAAAGTCCAGACATTGGACATTTTACCTGAAGGCTTTAAGTCAGCTATTTTAAATATACGCAAAGAGCTAAAAGAAACCATGCACAAAAATATAGTCATAAAAAGACAATAAGGAAATGCTACAAACAACTTTATACTCATAAATTTGATAACTTACAGAAATGAACCAAGTCATCAAAAACTACAAACCACCAAAACTCAACCAAGATGATAAAGACAATCTAAACAGTCCTATAACCATTAAAGAAGTTGAATTTGTAATTTAAAAGCTCCCAAAGAGGACTCCCCAGGCCCAGATGGTTTCACTTGAGAATACTACCAAACATTAAAGAAGAATTAACTTCTTTTACATGCTTTCTTCCAGCAAAATAGAAGAGGAAACTACATGCCAACTGATTTTATGAGACTTGTTTACCATAATGCCAAAGGCCAAATAAAGAGCATAAAAGGGAAAATTCCAACCAATATCTCTCACAAATTTTGATGCAAAAATCCTTAATAACATATTAGCAAAAAGAATCCAACAATATATACAAAAATTATACACCATGACCAAGTGGAGCTTATTCCAAGTATACAAGTCAGGTTCAACAGTTGAAAGTCAGTATAATTTACCACACTAATAAGCAAATAAGATGATCAAATCAATTGACATAAAAAGCACATGACAAGACCCAACACCCATTAATAAAACTCTCAGCAAGTTAGGAATAAAGGCTTAGAGAATATTACCTTTACTTTTTGAAAAGAATGTTTACAAAACCCTAAATGTTACAGCGTATTTAATGATGAGAGACTGTTTTCGCTGTAAGATCAGAAACAAAGCAGAGGTGTTTACTCTCACTGCTGTTATTAGACATAGTACTGAAAGTTTTAGCCACTGCAATAAGGTATAAATAAGTAATCGGGCTGAAAAGGAAGAAATAAAACTGATTCTATTTGCAGATGATATGATTGTACACATAAAGAATGCTAAGGAACCTACAAAAAACTCCCAAAACTATTAAGTGAATTCAACAAGGTCACACACAGAAAAAAAAAAAAATCACATTTCTATAACAGTGAACATGCAGAAACCAAAATTTAAAATTCAATACAATTTATAATCACATCAGAGAACATGAATTACAGAAGTATACACTTTAAAGAGCAAGTACAGGATCTGTATGATAATAAACACAACACAGATGGACTAAAAACATGCCAGATGAAAGTGCCCTTACCTAAAATAATATACAATGCATGATTCAATTTATATGAAATGTTAAAACAAATAAAACTAACTGAGTATGGCAAAAAATCAAAACAGTGGTTGTCTCTTGGGGAGGGGTAGAATTTGCCTGGGAAGAGGAGTGAGGGCGCTGGCTGAGTTGATGGAAATATTTTATGTCTTGATAAGGCTTTGCATTATATAGGTGTACCCATCTGTCCCAACTCACTGAATGTACAGCTAAGATTTGTACATTTCACGTAAACATTAATGTAAAGAAATAGTAAACTTGACCAGGCGCGGTGGCTCAAGCCTGTAATACCAGCACTTTGGGAGGCCGAGGCAAGAGGATTGCCTGAGCCCAGGGACTTGAGACCAGCCTGAGCAACTTGGTGAGACCTCGTCTCTACAATAAATCAAAAAATTAGCTGGGTGTGGTGGCGCATGCCTATAGTTCCAGCTACTTGGAAGGCTGAGGCGGAAGGATTGCCTGAGTCCAACAGGCCGAGGCTACGGTGGCTGTGAGCATACCACTGCAATACAGCCTGGGTGACACAGAGAGACTACGACTCAAGAAAGAAAAGAAATAATAAGTTCTGTTTGATGACATTTATTTTAAAGTATTTAGGAAGTAGTGCTCTGATGTCTTCATCAAAGAATGAAGTCAAAAGAGGGACAGCTGTGTGATTAAGCAACTCTAGTAAAATGTTAACAATATGAGTGTTCACAGTAAAATTATTTCAGTTTTGCTATATGTTTGACAATTTTTATAGCAAAATGTTACAGAGAAACCAAAGAGTGGACATTAACAGATAAAATATTGTGCTTATTTAAATGAAATATTTTCCTATGAATCATTTATGTGTTCTTCACTTTCTAAACACATACTCACACAAGCACACTTATGCCACATTACTCAAAGATAGACTTTCATGAAAGTGGTCTCATTTATAATATTTTCAGCAGCAAGTAACAACAAAATCCAACTCACAATGACTTGTGGGAGTTATCTCACATGAAAAAGAGACTAAAGGTAGAGTGCTTCTAGGACTGATTATTTCCGTGGTTCACTCAACAATTTCATTAATATTACGATTCTGCCCATCTTTCCATGTTGCCATTATCAAAGTGATTTTACTCAGGCTTTCCACCCCTAATGTTGCAGAATGGTTACCTTGACCACAGGCATTAAAGACAAGTCAAAGAGTTTCTTGTAGTAGAAAGAAATGTATTCTCTTGATAATAAAACCTTTCCCAGAAGCTTCCCAATACACATCTCCTAATATCTGATCGACCATAACTGGGTCACATGCTCACTCCTAAGCCAGTCGTGGCAGGGCAGAGTATACTTAATCTTCATGAGTGATCAAGAGCAGTGAGAATTTATCACTCCCATTGATGAGAGGTGAACTCTTAAGACACAATCAGGGTTTTTCCAACGTGGAAGAAGGGAGGAAATGCATATCAATAGTGTACACTACATGATAAGTGAATGAGGAGAGATTAGAATCTCCTGCAGTAAAATGTCTATTATCAAAACATACTGAAAGAGGAAATAAGTGTTCATATATGCATTTGTTCTGAGAGACCATATACTTAAAATATGTATCTCTTCCCAAAGCAGCTGGATTAAAATGTGCAAGATACCGTTTGCTCTGTGTAGGTCTGGTTCTCTTTCAGTGGTTAGAGTGGGTTCTGAGATCTTACCATGATTTAGATATCGTTCTAAGTGCTGTTTATTTATGTATTGGTTACCTTAATCCTGGGCATAATTGTGTGAGGTAGGTACTCTTACTATCAGAATTGTGTACATAAAGATACTGAGGTAGCAAAAGGATAAATGACTTGCCTAAAGTTATACAGCAGGTAAACAGCAGAGACAGTATTTGAACCCAGATGAGCCTCTTAAACGCTGCATTATATTACCTTAGAGAGATTGTGTATGCTGTAGGACAGTATGGATCGTTATGATATACTCCTTTCCTTCAAAAACTCCAGAAGTTAATCTTCCTAACTCCAAAAATTTAGAAAACCATTAAAAATCATTTTTAAAAAAATCTGTTAATTATGCAAGTACATTCAGATTATTTGGTAGAGCATTTCAAAATAAAAACTAGAAATACTTGTTGAATGAAAAACAGAAGAACTTAAGAATTGTTATGTCAACCTGTAATCCCGCGCTTTGGAAGGCTGAGGTGAGTGGATTGCCTGAGTCCGCGGGTTCGAGACCCGCCTGGGCAACTTGACAAGACCTCATCTCTACAATAAATCAAAAAATTAGCCGGGCGTGGTGGCACATGACTGTAGTTCCAGCTACTTGGAAGGCTGAGGCGGAGGGAATCACCGGAGTCCAGCAGGTCGAGGCTGCGGTGGCCGGGAGCGGCCACTGCACTCCAGTCTAGGTGATAGAGCAAGACTCCAACTCAAAAAAAAAAAAAAAGAATTGCTATGAATGTTCTAATATTAATATTTTCCTATATCAAAATATTTGTAATAGATTAAGTTGACATGTGAAAACAAGTATAATTACTATGGGGAAAAGATTTTTAAAATATAAACTTTAAGGCTATCCCATGAATATCAGAAATATTTATCTTGAATACATTTTTAGCAATCAAACCAAGAAACTATCTCGAAAAGTGATTACTATGTTCCTAGACAATATGAGAAACTGATCAGGCAATTTCGTAGGAGGTAGATTATGAGTTTGAAAAAGAATGTAAAAGTACACAGTTACAGTTTTGGCTGCTTGGACACATGTCTACTGTATATACTATGTCCCTAAATCTGTTCAGGGTCAAGAATTGAAGAGGCCTGACCAATACACAGCCCATCTTGTAAAACTACAGCCTGAAGCAAGCACTTTAAAAAAAGCATGACACTTTCTAAAGGTTATAAAGAGTAAATAAACCATCAAATTACTCCTCCTTTATTGTTTTTATAAAAACACTTACATCCTTGTAGTCCTAAGGCATCTAATAAAAAATAAATACTTTTAAGACTCTATATTCCAGAATACTTTATTGAAGTTAGAGATGGAATTTTCTTACTAAATCTAATATGTTTCTTTCATTGACAATTTCATAAAATTTTTTTATTAATAACTTTTAAAAGCTGCTTAATGAGTAGAAGAAAAAAATAAAAGTTACATTACAAAGTTAAATAATTTTTAACAGAAAGCATAAACTTAATAAAATCTTAATAGAGTACATACAAGTATATGCTAATGCTATTTTCCAGCAATATGGCTATCACCCATTTTATCAGTTTTCTATGTGGTATAAAGATATATATTCTACAAATCATAATAACTAGAAAGGGGTTTGATTCTACTCTAATTTTATAGAGCATTGAAACGCTACTTAATGTTGTTCACTATATGTTATGCCATTAGCTACCCAATTTTCCCTCACAATTTTCTTAGAAAACCTTTATTTTAGACAACCCAAAACTGCAGTGACTTCCATTTACTGATAATTTAGAATTCCAAAACTTATTCCTGTTTACATATTTAATAAGTTTAATGTATCCTTTCTCAGAAGTACCATAATACTTTAACCAGCATTCTATGATACATAATGCATACTACGTAATAGTGTAGTCATTAATTTGCATGGGATGTGGTACCTATTAACTTTTCAATTCTCTTAAGGCATAGACTGAGGAATTGCTTGTAAAAAGTTAGCAAATGAATGCATATATTAAAAGACTAAAAGCTTTGTGGTAGAGGCCTTTTCCTGCTGTAGAAATAATTTGGCTCCAAAACATATATATATATATATATATATATATATATATATATTTGGGGGGGGGTTGGAGTCTCACTCTGTCGCCCAGACTGGAGTGCAGTGGCCGCTACCAGCCACCGCAGCCTCCACCTGCTGGGCTCCGGCAATCCCTCCGCCTCAGCCTTCCAAGTAGCTGGAACTACAGGCACGCGCTACCATGCCCGGCTAATTTTTTGATATATTGTAGAGATGAGGTCTTGCCAAGTTGCCCGGGTGGGTCTCGAACCCGCAGGCTCAGGCAATCCACTCACCTCAGCCTCCCAAAGGCACGGGATTACAGGCTGAGCCACCGAGCCCAGCTCCAAAACATAATTTTTTAAAAAAACTTTCAACATACTTCTAATTTTTTAAATCCCATAGATTTATATTGAAATCTGGCTGGTTTCTCTTCAATAACTGAAAGAGCTGATAGCATAGGGCCTATTTTTCTACATGTCAACAGTCACTTGGAGCTAAATGGCAGATGTAGGTTGAACTGAAGATGCAGGCTTTCTTTCCAGTTAAATGTAATTCCTACAGTACTCAGATCGATGCCAACTACCTGAGTCATGAAGGAAGCTGAATTTGTTATCCCTGTGCTATTATTGTTCATCCCTATCCCTTAGCAGTAATTATGTGGCTCTATCTGATACGGGCATGTATTAGAAATGATGTCTAACTTCTAAAACTCACACATTCTGGATTCACTATACTGTAAACTATTTTGTTGATTCAGACTACTGCCCACGCTTGTAATCCCAGCATTTTGGGAGGCCAAGGAGGAAGGGTTGCATGAGACTAGGAGTTATAGGGTGGAAATAAACTAGCACTCATGAAGATGGAAACTCAGCCTCCATCAGCTTAATCTCTAGTTAATAAAATGACCTGCCCAACGCTAACTTCCAGAGGCAAAAGTAAATCTCTCTAAAGAAAGACAATACCATCCAAAGCATCAAATTTCCTTTGCAAATTTTTCATACACAAAGTCAGTCATTCAATCAACATTTACCCTACATTCCAGAAGATAAGGTCAAATAATCAAAAACCAAGGGGGTTTTTGACAATAAAAAAAGACAATAAAAACAGATCTACAAGAAGTCTGATCTTAGAGTTTACTGGCATCTACATGTGATTAATATGCTCAAGAAATTACATGAGCAAAGGACTGAAAATTATAAAAGAAAGGCCAAACAAAAATTTTATCTATCTATCTATCTATCTATCTATCTATTTATTGAGTCAAAGTCCCACTCTGTTGCCCAGGCTGGAGTGCAGTGGCACGATCACAGCTACCGCAGCCTCCATCTCCTGGGCTCAGGCGCTCCTTCTGCCTCAGTCTTCCAAGTAGCTGGGACCTAGAGATGCATGCCACTTACTCCCAGTTAATTTATTTATTTATTTATTGTAGAGACATGGTCTCGCCATGTTGCCCAGGCTGGGCTTGAACTCCTGGGCTCAAGTAATCCTCTTGCCTCCGTCTCCCAAAGTGCTGGGATGACATGCATGAGTCACCGCATCTGGCCCCAAATGAGAATTTTAGAACTGAAAAATATAGTAAATCAAATTAAGAACTCAACAGATTAACTTTATCAGCAAATTAGACAAACTGAAGAGAGGATTAGTGAAATGAAACGACAAAAGAAAACAGACTGAAACATGGAGAGGAAAAAAATGGAAAATATAGACAAAAAATTAATAGGGATATAGAAGATGTGAACAAGACTGACAAAATTGATCAGTATAATTCATGCCAAGCACAGTGGCTCAAGACTGTAATCCCAGCACTTTGGGAGGCCAAGGCGAGAGGATTGCCTGAGCTCAGGGGTTTGAGACCAGTCTGGGCAACTTGGTGAGACCTTGTCTCTACGATACATCAAAAAAATTTAGCCAGGTATGGTTGTGCACGCCTGTAGTTCCAGCTACTTGAAGGCTGAGATGGAAGGATCGCCTGAGCTCATCAGGTTGAAGCTGGGGTGGCCATGAGCATGCCTCTGCACTCCAGGCTTGGCAACACAGTGAGATTCTGACTAAAAATAATAATAATAATAAGAATTCATATTCATAGAACACTGTACCCAGAAAATGCAGAATATACATTCTTTTCCAGTTCATCAATATTGGGATATTTATCAAAATCAATTATATGCTTGACCAGGAAGCAAATCTCTGCATACTCATACAGTAAGTGACAGAGACTACATAGAGTATATTATCCAAAATACAGTAAAATTAAACTAGAAATCAAAATTTTTTTTTTTTTTTGAGTTGGAGTCTCATTCTGTCGCCCAGACTGGAGTGCAGGGGCCGCTCCCCGCCCCCGCAGCCCCGACCTGCGGGGCCCAGTGATCCTTCTGCTTCAGCCAGAAATCAAATTTTTAAGTTAACAAAAATAAAATTCTTGAATTTTTTTTTTTGAGTTGGAGTCTCACTCTGTTGCCCAGGCTGGAGTGCGGTGGCACGCTCAAGGCCACTGCAGTCTCCACCTGCTGGGCTCAGGGAATCCTTCCAACTCAGCCTTCCAAGCAGCTGGAACCACAGGCACGCACCACGCCTGGCTAACTGATTTCCTGAAGAGACAAGATCTTGCCAAGTTGCCCGAGCTGGTCTCGAACCCCTGGGGTTAGGCAATTCTCTCACCTCTGCTGCCCAAAGTGCTGGGATGACAGGCGTGAGCCATCGTGCCCAGCTTTAAATACTGTTAAAGAATCAATAAACTCCTAAATAACCCAAGTGTTAAAAAAGAAAATGCCATGAAAATTAGAAACGATTTTAACTAGGTCAGGCACACCAGCTCACACTGTGGTCCCAGCTATTCAGGATGCTGAGGTGAAGGGATCACCTGAGCCCAGGAGGTCGAGGCTGCCGTGAGTCATGACTGTCGTGATCACACCACTGCACTCAAACTTGAACAACAGAATAAGATCCAACTCAAAAAAAAAAATTTTTAGTGTACTAAATTTTAAAATACAATAAAAATATACTGACAGTATATAATGTTTTCACAAATATTTATTAACAATCATAAGTTTTACCACTGATTATTCAAATAGCTTTGCACAGTTTCAGCCTGTAGGACCTTTTTTTATGATTTCACACTATTATGCAAAGAAAGGACTTCCTCTATCACACAAATCTTCCACATCAGTATATACATACCTAGCTTATTCTTTTTTTTTTTTTAAGAGATGGGTCTCACTACATGGCCCAGGCTAAACTTGAACTCCTGAACTCAAGTGATTCTCCCACCTCAGCCTTTCGTGAGTCACTACGGGCATGTGCCACCTCACCTGCTCATCATTCTTTCTAACAACTGCATAATATTCCACGCCTCTGATTCAATCATCTAATTCTGCCTCTCAATCTGCTCCAAAACTCAGCAATTTAAAACAACAATTACTTATTAGGTCTTGTAATTCTGTACATTGACTGGGCTGGCTGGGCAATTCTGCTTCACGTGTGATGGGTGAGGTCAGTCATGCAGAAGCATTCACGTGGTAGCTTGGCTGGGGCTGGAATGACAATGACTCTCACTCCAGCATCTCTCTTCATGTAGCTTCTCATCATGCACTAATCTATTCTGAGCTTTGTGATATCGCTGCTAGCATCCAAGAGGATGTGTTCCAAAGAGAACAAGCATTTGCTAATGCCTAGCTGGCCAAAGAAAGTGACATGGTCAGGGCTAAATTAACATGGGCGCGATCTACTCAAGGGCACAAAATATGATGGTTCATTGGGAGTCACAAATGTAACACTATCATTTATTACTGCCTTCTGACAGATATTTAAACTGTTTATAATTTTCCCATTATAATAATATGGTAAACATTATTGTAGAAAAACCTTTGCTCAAGTAAGCTCCCACAAGAAATTATCCTAGAAAAAAATGTAAACTGTTCATGCTTACTGGTCATGAATTATAAATTCCAATTTAAGCAGATAAAACAATTTCTGTCCATCATCTGTATTAATTTACATCAATAAGGAAAAAATATAGCAGTACCCATTCCTGAAAACTGCCAACTCTGGAAGTTATATACTTTTTAAATTTTTTTTCAAACTAGGAAGCAAAAAATGATAAATCATTGTTTTAATTTGCATTTATTTTATTAGTAGTAAAGTTAAACATATTTTTGTACATTTTATGATGATTTTTCTTCATTCTGTTCATTTTTCTATTGGAATATTTGCTTTGATTTGAAATACTTTGTAAATAAGGTCTTTGATCTCTTTTTCCATTTTGCATGTTACAAATATTTTCTCTCAGTCACTTTTTTATTTTTTTAAGAGATAGGGTCTCACTGTGTCACCCAGGTTGGAGTGCAGCAGTACAATCACAGTTCACTGTAACTTTGAACTCTTGGACTCAAGCAATTCTCCTGCCTCAGCCAAGGAGATAGGACTAGTGGTGTATGCCACCATGCCTCATTAATTTTTAAATTATTTTTCTAGAGTCAAGGTCTCACTCTGATGCCCAAGCTGGTCTCGAACTTCTGGCCTCAAATGATCCTCCCACCTCGACCTACCAAAGCGCTGAGATTATAGGCATGAGTCACCATGCCTGGCCAGTCACTTTTTTTTTCTTTCTACACTAAGAAATTATCTAGCCATTATCTCTAGCCATCTTTTTCCTTCGTAGAAGGATAATTTTTATTACCAAGACTATTAAAATGGCTTCTTATATTTTCTAGCATTTTAGCTTTTTCCTTTACAATTAGTTTCCCCACCCCCAGGTTTTATTTTTGTTCATGAGGTATGTATGATTGCTCCAAATTTGACCATTCTTTTCACCCACAGAACTGATTTATCTTTTTTTTTAGTTGGAATCCCACTCTATTGCCCAGGCTGGAGTGCAGTGGCACACTCACGGCCACCGCAGCCTCGACCTGCTAGGTTCAGGTGATCCTTCTGCCTCAGCCTTTCAAGCAGTTAGAACCACAGGCATGTGCCACCACACCCAGCTAATTTTTTTATTTATTGTAGAGATGAGGTCTCGCCAAATTTTTTTTTAATTGTAGAGATGAGGTCTCACCAAGTTACCCAGGCTGGTCTCGAACCCTTGGGTTCAGGCAATCCTCTCATCTGCATCTCCCAAAGTGCTGAGATTATAGGTGTGAGCCACTATACCCTGCCAATTTATCTTTTTACTGATTTATTTATTCCTGCAACTGTGCCACATTTTTTTTTTAATTGGAGTCTCACTCTGCCACCCAGCCTCAAGTGCAGTGGCACACTCATGGCCACCGTAGCCTCAACCTGTTGGGCTCAGGCGATCCTCTTCCAAGTAGCTGGAAGTACAGGCACACCCCACCACGCCCAGCTAATTTTTAAAAATTTATTGTAGAGATGAGGTCTCACCAGTTGCCGGGCTAGTCTCTAACCCATGGACTCTGGCAATCCTCTTGCCTCAGCCTCCCAAAGTGCTGGGATTATAGGTTTGAGCCACCGCATCCAGCCATGTGTCACATTTTTTAATTCTTATAACATTAGAGCATGTTTTAATATCTGATAGAGCAAGCAGTATTTCATTCTTCTATTTTGAAAATTTTCATGGCTATCCTCATGCATTTTTTCATACAGATGTAACTTTAAAATCATCCTGCCAAGTTCTAAAAAACATTGCATTGGGTTTTGAAAACATTATATTGACTTTTTGGATCCTGTGAGGAACCCTCTAGAAATGAAAAACGTAATCATTGAAATTTAAAACTCTAAGCGAGGATAGATAGTAGGTAAAAACATGTGAAGAGACATTTAGGAAACAACAAAATGCATCATACAGAATATACTACAGAAAGGCAAATAAATATAAGAAAAATAAATATAAGAGAGTTAGGAATAAAAAAAGATAGAATGAAATGATCCTATATGCTATCTAATGGGGACTCAAGAAAAAGATCATAAAGAAAAATACAGGAGAGGTAATACTCAAAAGTATCACAGCTGCTGTTCTTCGTTAATATTCGGAAATCAAAATGAGTCTCCCACAATATAAATAAATCCACACCTAGACACATTAAAAAAGGAGATCAGCTGGGCGTAGTGGCTCACACCTGTAACTCCAGCACTTTGGGAGGCTGAGGCGAAAAGACTGCCTGAGCCCAGGGGTTCAAGATCAGCCTGGCCAACTTGGTGAGACCTCGTCTCTACAATAAATCTAGAAAAATTAGCCACGCATGGTGGCACATGCCTGTAGCAGGTTTTTCCCCCTGGATTGCTGAGGCGGAAGGAACCCCTGAGCCCAGCAGGATGGGACTGTGAAGGCCGTGAGCATGCCACTGCACTCCAGCCCAGGTGGCAGAATGAGACTCTGACTCCAAAGAAAAAAAGAAAGAAGATCATCAATGACAAAGAGATCTTCAGAGCAAAGAGAAATGATGGATTCCCTATAGAGGAACAATCTGATGCAAAATTTCTACATAGCAACGAAAGAATTCAATAAAATATCTTTAAAATACTGACAGAACACAAATGCAATATACAATTCATAGCAAAATAAAGACATTTTCTGAGGAAAAAAAGAAAGTCTAAAAGAGCTTACCATTAACAGACCTTTTAGCATTGAAGTTAATGAGCTAATGTAGACCAGCTAGGTCAGTATCTGGACTACACAGAGGATGGTGTCAACATTTTTTATCAGGATAAAGCAAAGGAGAACAACACCTTAAATTACTCTTATTAAAGGCTATAATATCAAATCCAGGAGAATTTATAACAATTGTATATTTTCTCTCTACAATTTGGGAAGATATAAGCCCTGTTTCTTTTCATTTAGCAATTACTCTTACATTTAATAATATGCCTACTTAACCAAACAAAGTCTATAGTTTTTCAATAGCTTTTTATCCTGAATGACACAAGAACCTAAGAATCAATCCCATTCAGGCTTAACAGTAACTGTGGTTCAGTGTTTTAAGTCTATCTTTTTTATCTTTAAAAACTAAATATAATTATTAGTTTTGATTGCGTATTAATCTTTTTGCATTATTTTTAAGATACTAAATTTAAAAAGATCCCTTCAAAAACTACTGAGGAGAAATATTAAATATTTGTAATGAAGATATGGGAGATAATCAATATTTCATAAACAGTTTCTATTAATAAGATCTGTCCTTCTTTAGCTGTGTCACACATGCCTGCAAAATGTCTTGAATGTTCACAGCATTACGTATAGCAATTGTATTCATAACAGCCAACAACTGGAAATCACTCAGGTGTCCATCAATACATTAACAAAAAGAACAAATTATGGTACATTTATATAATAGAATACAACTCAATGATTTAAAAGAATGAACTACAAATACACACAACATAATGAATCTCAAAAATACTATGCTGAGTAAAAGAAGCTTTACACAAAAGAATATCTACTTAATGACTCCATTCATATGAAAATTTAAGAGATAAACGAATCCACAGTGAAAAAATGTAGAACAATAGCTGCCTCTTGATAGAATGGGATGAGGAATGAGTGAAAAAGGATATGAAGGAACTTTCTGTGGGTAACAGTAATATTCTATATCTTGACAAATATTTAGGTTACACGGCTGTATGCATTTGTTAAAACTCATCAAATGGTACACTTAAGAACTATACATTTCATTCTATATAAACTGTATATTAAAAGAAAAACCATGTCCACAAATACTGAACTCTAGTTAATAATATATATACTATAGTGTATAATTTCCAGCTTATTTGGAAAGTATCAAAAAAATAAGGCCAATGACAGATAGATATATATAAGATCAAGCACAGAATCTAGGTGGTAGGCTGATGTTTTTCAGAGCTTCTAAAAAAAAATAAAAAAGAATCTAGGTAGTAGTACATCTTATTCCTATTTTTGCTGTAACAAATAACAATAGGCTGGGTACAGTGGTTCACATCTATAATTCCAGCACTTTAGGAGGCTGACGTAGGAGGATTGCTTGAGCCCAGGAGTTCAAGACCAGCCTGGGCAACATAGCAAGACATCGCCTCTACAAAATTTTTTAAAATTGGTTGGGCGTGGTAGCACACACCTATAGTCCCAGCTACTCGGAAGGCTGTGGTAGAAATATCACCTGAGCCCAGGAGTTCGAGGCTACAGTGAGCTATGATCATGCCACTGCTCTCTAGCCTGGGAGAGAGAGTGAGACTCTGACTCCAAAAAGTAATAGTAACAACAAATTTGGGGGCTTAAAACCGCTCAGGCCGGGCTCGGTGGTTCAGCCTGTAATCCCAGCACTTTGGGAGGCCAAGGTCAGTGGATTGTCTGAGCCCACGGGTTGAAGACCCGCCTGGGCAACTTGGTGAGACCTCATCTCTACAATAAATCAAAAATTAGCTGGGCGTCGTAGTACGCGCCTGTAGTTCCGGCTACTCGGAAGGCTGAGGCAGAAGGATCGCCGAAGCCCAGCAGGTCGAGGCTGCGGTGGCTGGGAGTGGCCACTGCACTCCAGTCTGGGCGACAGAGTGAGACTCCAATTCAAAAAACAAACAAAAACAAAAAAACAACAGCTCAGCTGTATTCTATTACAGTTCTGGAGGTCAGAAGTCCAGGGTATCTGCGGGGCTGCATACCTTCTGCAGTCTCTTGGGTAGAATCCATTTCCTTGCCTCGTCCAGCTTCCACCTACATGTACTTCTTGGCTTGCAGAATCTTCCTCCATTTTCAAATATTTCTGACTATGACTCCTACATCTATTATCATATCTCTGTCCCTGGTTCTGAGTCTTCTTTTTTCCTCTTGTGAGAACCATTATGATTACACTGGGCCTATCTGAATAATCTAGCATGATTTCTCCATCTCAAAATTCTGAATTTAATCACATCTACAAAGTCCCTTTTACCATATAAGGTCACATATTCACAGGGTCTCAAAGTCAGGACATGGACATCCTTGGGTGCCATATTCTGTCTATCATAGTGAGGATATATGGGTGTTCACTGTGAAATTCTTTTCAAGTATTACATATGCTTGAAATTTTCCTAATAAAATGTTGGGAAAAAATTAAAATCCAGGAATCCAGATAAAGTGTTGCCATCAGCCTAAATATGAAAACCAGTAACTTTCTTTTTCTAGTAAAAAGGAGACATTTTGCCCCCTTTTAAAGAAAGCTCTTTTTTCAATGAAGAATTTCACTGAAAGAAGTATATACACTTACATTTGATGATTGAAAACACTGCTCCTCCTTTTCCAGGGTTGATGTCTAGAAGCACTCAAAACGGTCCAGCATTTGACATGCTATTCGTAAGCTACTCTATCACACAGCCTCTAACAAAACTAAGTTGCCCTAAAGCCCTGGTAATAGAACAGTTTACTGTTATACCAAGAAGGTTGGGAAAGCACCAAAATCTCTCTGTTGTGTGTGCCCAACCAGACTTCAAGGAGGTGTAATATGAGATCCAATTGCTGTGAAAGTGTTGAAGGCCAAGCACAGAGTTAAAAAGCTAACTGCTAAGATGAAGCTTTTTTGAGTAATAAAATCAAAAATTAAAAAAAAAAACACTGTCCCTGTGCTAACCTAAAATTGTTTGGAAGATTTTAAACGAAGCATATTTTTTCAAGTTGGAAATATAAGCAAACCAAAATATAATTTTTAAAACATAGTAAAACAAAAATATTAAGTTTTAAATAATGACCTAAAGTTGTTTGCCTGGGAAAGATAACATTTTAAGCTAATTTTACAAAAACAGTTCTTTATAATGACTATCTAAGATATTCTTTCTTAGCAGAATTTCATCTTTAAACAGATTTTTGTTACACCCAGAAGTCACTTTATATAGGATGAACACTGTGGTATTCAAATTTTACTACTATAACAAATTTCAATGTTTTAAAATCCTAGAACAAGGTTCATATTATAATAAAAATGTTGCAGATCTCTTTTTCTTTCATTTAAAGCTATTTCAGAAAGTTACCAAATCCTCTTGATTGTACTTTCTGCCTCTTTTGTTTCATCTTCATAGTTATACATAAGTGTACCTCTTTTAATTCTCTCAGTCATATATAAGTCCTAATGAACTCATTCCTAGATCATTATTCCAGTAGTTTTATAATTTTTTTTTTCTCTCCAGAATCTTATAAGCTCCAATTTATCCTATACAGAGTTAACAACAAAGACTTCAAATTTAGACCCATACAAGTCTCCAAAATGAAATTCTTAGGGGGATTTACACAAGATAGATTTCCTGCTGAAACCAACATCTTTTACAATTTTATACCAGACATATCCCTTTTTAAAAATATCAGAATTATCACTTTAAAAAATAAGATTAGATCTTTTGAACTCAGAATACTTCCTACATACACTTATTTTGTCACTTAATCATATGCTGCCTTATTTCATTATTTAATCATTTCATAGGCATTTATAACAAAATAGGCCATAACAAAATTGCAGTTCTTTTTCATCAGCCATAGTGTCTAACTATTATGCTATCTGTGCATTTCCAGGGACTCAATAATTATTAGTTAACTGATCAAGTACTTAATCTGAAAATCCCTGTTTTATTTTTTGCTTTGGTTTCCAAATTCTCCTTATTTCTCATTCCCTGATCATTGACTTAATCTGTTCTATTCTCTTTGCCTCATTATTTGGACTATATATATTTTTTCTAAACTAGAAGGGGCCTTTTTAGGTTTTTTTCTCTAAAAAACAAAAAAATAAAATCAAGTTTTCTTATTTTCAACAAGCACTTAAAAAAAGGAGCTTACCCTTCTCATACGCAATTCTTCCAATGCTTCCAGTAAACTTGTTTTGAAATCTAATAGCTGAATAGAAAACAATGTCTCTGAAGAACTTTGAAGAGCAAAGGTAGATGATGATGACTCAGTCTTGAAATCTTTCTCCATATTACTATTTATTTGCTGTAATATAAAAAGATTTTAACTGAATAAAATCTTTTTTTTATTCTAGGTTTTTTCTAGGTTTTTCAAGTAAAAGCATAGATACCATAAAAATGTAACAACCTATATCCCATAATCCTCCAAGTTCAGAACTGAGTAATAATTTTGACATCACTCCTACTCTAATGCTGATACAAAAACACTTAGAAACAAAGGTCCTTTTCTGTTTCCCCATGACTGAGGCCTCTTCTGCAGGCTAAGTACCCTCAGAGACTAAATTTTCTGCCCCTAAATACCAGTCTCCAAAAACCAGGGTTCGTAATGTAGACAAAACCTAGTCCTTCATAGTTGCTTCATGCCAAGTCTAAGATACACATTCTGCCTCCTAAACTTTGCCTTGACATAAAGTTACTTTGCAAGGATTGTGTGAATTCTAATTAACAGCAATGCAATCTTTAAATTCAACAAAGGCAGAAGAGTCCTGGGAAAACTGCCTTTTCATATTATTAAAAACCAAAACACTTAAATATCTTTTTCAGCCCAGAAAATGCACAAGTCGGGCTGCAAGAAACTTCAATTTGAAATGATTACTGATTCACAGGGAGTTGCAAAGAAATGTACAGGAATGTCCTGTGCACCATTCACTTGGCACTCCCCTCCCCAATGTTTTAACAATAGTACAGTATAAAAAGCATGTATCTGACTTTGGTACAATTCCCAGAATTTACTAGGATTTACCAGTTGTACGTGCACTAATTTGTGTGTGTGTGTTTGTGTGTATATATACTCACATGAAAGTTGATCCTGTCTACAGCTTCATGTAACTATGACCACAATCAAGACACAGAATTCTAACATCAACACAGGCTTCCTCAAACAGCCTCTTTGTTGTCATAACCACTCTCTTCCCTTGTCCTCAGCTCCTATCAAATAGTAATCTGTTCTCTAACTCTGACTTTTTGAGATTCCAACTTAAATAAATAAACAAAATAAAATTAAGAATTTCTGTTCAACAACAGACATCCTAAAGTAAATACAAAGATAAATCACAAAGAGAAATTATTTGTAACACCTATAAACAAAAAACCGAAAAATCACAGAATGTATTTTAAATATAACAAAAAAAGACAGATAAACCAATAGAGAAATGTACAAGATATCTGAACAGGTACTAAATTTATTTATTTATTTGTTTGTTTGTTTATTTTATTCTTTTCCAGTTGGAGTTTCACTCTGTCGCCCAGACTGGAGTGCAGTGGCATACTCCTGGCCACCGCAGCCTTGCCCTGCTGAGCTCTGATGATCCTTCCGCCTCAACCTTCCAATAGCCGGAACTACAGGCGTGCGCTACCATGAGCAGCTAATTTTTTCATTTATTGTAGAGATGAGGTCTCGCCAAGTTGCCCAGGCAGTTCTCGAACCCGCGGGCTCAGGCAGTTTTCTCGCCTCCGCCTCCCAAAGCACTGGGATTACAGGCTGAGTCACAGAGCCCGGCCCAGGTGCTTAATTTAAAAAGGATATCCACGCTTTGGGAGGTTGAGGTGAGTGGATTGCCTGAGCCCACGGGTTCGAGACCCACCTGGTCAACTTGGCAAGACCTCATTTCTACATTAAATCAAAAAATTAGCCAGGCATGGTAGCGTGTACCTGTAGTTCCAGCTACTTGGAAGGCTGAAGCAGAAGGATCGCCGGAGCCCAGCAGGTTGAGGCTGCAGTGGCCAGGAGCCTGCCACTGCACTCCAGTCTGGGTAATAGAGTGAGACTCCAACTCAAAAAAACAAACAAAAAAAAAGATATCCAAATGGTCAATATACACAGGAAAAGGTGCTTAGCTTCATTAATAATCAGTGATACTTAAATTAAAATGTCAAGATTCCACAAGATACCAGATTTGCAAAAATATAAAAGTTTAACATTACCAAGTATTAGTAAAGAAGTGAAGCAATAGGAAATCCCAGATACCGTCAGTGTGTAAACAGGTAAAACAATTTTGGAAAACAATTTGGTAGTAAGATGTTGAAGATATCTTTTCTCTCTGTAACAAACTCCCCTAAATTCAAATTAACATCCATTATCATTATCTTTTTTAATTTGGCTCAGGATTCTGAGGATTGGCAATTTGGGCTGGGCTCAGGTAGATGGTTCCTCTGTCCTCTGCTGGATTTATTAATGAGTCTGATCAACTGCCTGTCTGAAAACTCTGCTTCTGATAATAGTAAGGTAGCCTTAATTTGTTTTGATAGTGACTGAACTGGGTTCCGAGAGGAAAAGCAGAGTATTCAAGGTCTCTTGAGTCTCAGGTACAGGTATAACCCAACACTGCTTCCGTTACATGTCATTCACAAAGCAAATCACAAAGCCAGTCAAGATGCAAGGGGTAGAAAATACATTCCATCATTTGATGTAGGAAGATGCAAAAGGTACATTTCAAAGAATGTGACAAGAGAGTAAAGAAATTGTGGCCATTTATGCAATCCACCAGACATTGTCTATGATCCAGCAATTATTCTCTTCCATATATACACCTACTCCCATTGTCAGCTCTCAAACTCTTAGCCTTCCCTTCAAGGCTCCACCAAAATACCTCTTCCTCCAAGAAGTCACTTTGGTCTCACTAATTATAGTGGTTGCTTCATGTTGCTGAGCAACCATAACAATATGTAACTATTTGTTTCTGTCTCACCACTGAAAAATTCAAGGCAGCCTTACTATATAAGAATCTTAAGGGCATTATCTTAGAGCAGCCTGGCATGCCCAAGGTAGAGAGAAATCTGTCCTAAAAATACTGACTTTGGATAAAAGATTAATAGGAAACCCAGAAGTTATGTGTTGTTTTTATTTTTTAAAAAATTATACTGGTAGGCACACTGCCAGCTTGAACTAAAAAGGACTGAGACAGTTCAAAAGAAAAGAGGTCTTTGGGCCACCAAAGTACCACAAGTAGCAAACAAGACTGAAACAACCACCCATTTGCAAACAGAGGTCATTTCTTATGGAAAAGGCAGAGCCTTTCAAAGAGCTTAGCGAAGAATCCAGAGGTATGGTCAAGATGAAAACAATGGAATAAGGGACTACTTCCAGGTTGCAAGATGGAGACCAAATCCATGACAGTCCATGACCCCGGTAACATGTGCCCACCAGCATTTCAGAAATGCTATGAACGAGTGACTACTAAATGCCACTGCTTCTCCCCTTTTTAAATGAACATGTCTATTGTGGTTATCACCTCCCCATCTCACCACTGTACACTGGATGTGTAAGAGACAAATGATTTGTTTTTTAGGTCACAGGCTAAAAATCCATAGATGCTATATCTGAGAAGCTGCAGACAAGAGGTCTGAACTACATTTAAATGATCAAGTAATCCTGGACTTTGAGCCTGATACTGTTTTGGGTTGAGATTTTTGGAGGTCTTGTGATGAGGGTGAACATACTTTGCTTGTGTAAGAAATGTAAAACAGGTAAACTGATCAAGTGCTTAACAGTGACAAAGTCTTCCCATCATTCTATTTCAAATGTGACAGGGTCACTTCTCCCTTCCAGAGGTGGAATTTCTTTCTCCACTCCCTTGAAACTGGGATTGCCTTATCATTTGCTTTGGTCAGTAGGCCTTGAATTCTTTGCTCTCTGAGAACGCTCCTCTGAACCTGCCATACTGAAGAAGCAGCTCAGAATGAAAGACTACATGGAGAGAAGAGGCCCAGCTACCCCAATGTCCCAACTGAGGCCAGCAATCCCCACCAAGTTACACACACAATGCAGTTTCAAGAGTGAGCCTAGGCACGGCCAGCAAAGAAACATCCCCACAAACTCACGAAATTAGAAGAAATAATAAATCATCATTTTAAACCATTAATTAGTAGTGATTTGTTATACAGTCATAGAATCAATTTTTTTACTTTTAATGTTTTTTAACTGGGTTTTCTACATGGTCTTGTGGAAGGGGGCTTAAAAAGACATTTACAGTATCAAAAATTAGGCTAAGCATGAACTCAGCCTTTGCACAGTTAAGCATGTACTCAGCCTTTGCACAGTTAAAAAGTTCCCTTTCTGGAAATTGGCAACAGCACATGCTGGCTAGTTTAAAATGTTTAACAGGTTTTTTTCCCGCTTCTGTGAACCCCGCTAGCATTGCTTGAAAAGTACCTAGGCTTCCAGGATGTTGCAGTTTGGCCCACTTGGAAAGTCCCAATGTGGTTTTGCCCCATTTAAGCAAGCCCCTACAGCAAATGGGGGCCCTTGCTGTGGGACTTGCATGTCCAGCAGGCAAGTGGCCGCCGACCAGCTCTTGGCTAATAAACCTCTCCTTTTTGATAACTTGTACTTTTGGTGTCGGTGTCCGTGAATTAAGCGCTTGGTCCCTATTTCAGTCTCTCCTCTCCAAGTTCCTCTCCTTCTATTTGGTTTTCAACTCTTTCATGATTTTCTCAAATGTCTGATGAATCCCAGCTACCTATTTATTTTTATTTTTTAGAGGTCTTATTTATTATTCTTTTTAATCTATTTATATTTAAAGTAATGCATTACTCAATAGCATTTTTTTTAAAGCAAGGGAACTGTTCTAGATTAAAGGAAGACAAAGAGACATGACAACCAAATGCAATGTATGAACTATGACTGGATCCTAGATTGAAAAAAATGAGGTCAGGAGTGGTGGCTCAAGTCTATAATCCCAGCACTTTGGGAGGCCAAGGTGAGAGGATTGCCTAAGCCCATGGGTTCGAGACCAGCCTGGGCAACATGGTGAGACCTTGTCTCTACAATAAATCAAAAGATTAGCCAGGCATGGTAGCACACACCTATAGTTCTGGCTACTTGGAAGGCTGAGGTGGAAGGATTGCCAGAGCCCAGCAGGTCGATGCTGGGATGGCTATGAGCATGTCACTGCACTCCAGCCTGGGCGACGGAGTAAGACTGCAACTCAAAAAAAATCACTATTAAGGACATTTGGAAGACAAGCAGGGAAATTTGAATGCTGAGCATAATAGATATTTATAGATTTTAGATATTCCTAAATCAGTATAGATTTCTTGGATGGCTATAAAGGAGAATGTCCTTCTCCTTGTTTAAGGAGATGCATACTTAAGTATTTCAGAGTGCACAGCATGATGCTTACCCAGTACTATCAAGAGGTTCAGGAAAAAAGGTATAGAGATAAATGAAACAAATGTAGCAAATTTTCAATAATGATGAATCTAGGTAAGGGTAAAAAGGTATTGGTTGTTCTATTATTTGAACTCTTCTAAAGTTTGAAAATGGAATGACACACTAAAATAAAAAAGATGATAGTGTCAACAAGTGTTGGCAAGGATGTCAGAAACTTATAAACTTCTGGTGGAAAAAAAATGATACAAACAGAAAGCCTAGGAAGTTTCTCAAAAAGTTAAACATGAGGTGAGTAGATTGCCTGAACCCGTGGGTTCGAGACCCGCCTGGGCAACTTGGTAAGACCTCATCTCTACAATAAATAAAAAAATCAGCTGGGCGTGGTAGCGCGTGCCTGTAATTCCGGCTACTCGGAAGGCTGAGGCGGAAGGATCGCCAGAGCCCAGCAGGTAGAGGCTGCGGTGGCTGGGAGCGGCCACTGCACTCCAGTCTGGGTGACAGAGTGAGACTCCAACTCAAAAAAAAAGTTAAACATAAAGTTACCATATGACTCGGCAAATCTATTCCTAGGTTCCCAAGAGAACACTGTACATAAAAAACAACATTATTCTTTATAGTCAAAAAAGTGGAAACCCAAATGCCTATCAAGTGGTGAATGGATAAATAAAATGTGGCATATCCATAAAATACAATGTTAGTTCACAATAAAGAGGAATGAAGTATTGATACATGAAACAACCTTGAAAACATGCTAAATGAAAGAAGTAAGTCACAAAGGGCCACATATTGCATTATTCCATTTATATGAAATGGCCAGAACAGGCAAATCCAGAGAGACAGAAAGTAGACTGGTGGTTGCTTAGGGTTGGGGGGAGGAAGGGAAGGACTGCAGGGGAATCTGTGTGACTGCTAATGGGTATGGGGTTTCTTTTTCAGGTGATTTAAAATTTTCTAAAATTGACTGCGGTGATGGATTCAAAACTGTGGATATATTAAAAATTATTGAATTGTACACTTTGAATGAGTGAACTGTATAATATGGAAACTATATCTCAATAAAGTTATTTTTTAAAATAGAATGTACATTTAAAAGATGAATGGAAGAACTAAGGGAGGGCTTACTGACTGACCAGTTTCACTACTGGGTGATCAGTAACAAAAGAGACTTTCCATAAGGCGTCCACCTCCCCAGTCTCAATATGCAGACATGTTTCCTCTCAGGTCTTTCATGTTCTCCAGAGAAGAAATCTCCGTTTTCCATTCTCCTGTCTAGAAGGGTTAGAGAAGGGGCTAGGAGATTTCACCAGGCAGCATACATTCTGATAGAAGTATGACAAATAGGAAATAAGAATTCTACAGCTCAGGGAGTAGACCTTTACTTAATTTCCATTTTCAGCTCCATGCCTCATCCCTGTCCTCTGCTTTATCTGGTGTACTCCCCTTTAATTGGTTCCAGAGAGAATGGTTCCATTTTTTCAAAGCATAAACATCCCATCTCCTGTGAGGAAGGAGACCTGGAAAGGTGCAAGTACTCTATATACAGATTTTCAACAAATCTCCCTTTTTATATCCAAGCCTGATTCCTGCTTTTCAGAGTACTTGTTGCTCCAAGTGCTGTTCCAAACTTTGAAGTCAGTCAGAGCACACCTCAATTTGCTTTCTGATAGAACTGTTAAATCATCTTCTATTCTCCCCTGTCTCTGTGAGTTAAAGTACTTTTTGTGCATTTTTGATGAGTGAGAAAAATAAACATATATGGCCAATCTTTAAAGGAAAGTTCCAAACAAGATTTCAAATCCCGCCTCCTATTTAATCATATAAACTCTACTGTGCAAAGAACAACACCTTGAACAACGTTGGTCCTCAAAAAACACATGATGACATTTGAGAAAACCATAAAAGAGATGAAAAACAAATAGAAGAAAAGGAACTTGGAGAAAAAACACAATGTAGAGAGCAGAATTTTTTTAAAAAGTCTAAATACTGAATGTATGACTGCATAACAAGTCACCCCCAATATAATGGCTTAAAACAATAGTCTTTTATTATTTCTCATAATTTCAGAGTAATTTATTAAAGAAACATTAATTAGGTTCCTAGCACATACACAGAACAATGCAAGTTTCTCAGGATAGAGCTCACAATCTGGTTGGAGAGACAGGCATGGAAACTAAGACTGTGATAAGCACTAAAATAGAAGCATATATAAAGTATTTGTGAAAATACAAATAAAAAAGCAATTAATTCTGTTCACAGGAGGGTCTTTCATACAAAAGGAGGGTGTTAGATAAAAAATATATATATATCTATCTAGACCTTAAATACTGTCTGACAAAGATTATAGGGAGAAAATAGTATAAGAAAGATTACAGAGTATAGGTTTATATAGTTAACCATTTACACTGAGTACATCAATTTACCAGTAAGACTGTCGACCACATGGTCAACCCACAAATCTAGAGGATTTCTTTGCCATTCAGTTTTGGACCAGAGTTGCTATTTTAGCAACTGTTGTTTCCTCCAGAGATGGGCACAATGTCTAGCACACAAAGAGCAACAATAGACACTGAGTAGATCTTTCCGTTCAAAACATGTCAAATTTAATCCAGCAAACTTTCTGTTCCTTCTGTCTGGGATGCTCTACCTCTCCCATCTGTACACAGGATTTCCTTCATGTTTTTCCAGCCTCAGATCAATATTATTTCTTCAGTAAACATACCAATCACTCTTGGGCACATTATCTTGTTCTATTTTCCTCACAGCACTTACCACTATCCACAATTATCTTAAACGATCTTAATTATCTTGAAATATGTTAACTATGTGTTAACTTTGTTAATTATATCTCCTCCAGCCGGGCTCAATGGCTCAGCCTGTAATCCCGCGCCTTTGGGAGGCTGAGGTGAGTGGATTGCCTGAGCCTGCGGGTTCGAGACCCACCTGGGCAACTTGGCGAGACCTCATCTCTACAATAAATCAAAAATTAGCCGGGCATGGTAGTGCGCCTGTAGTTCCAGCTACTTGGAAGGCTGAGGTGGAAGGATCGCTGGCACCCAGCAGGCAAGGCTGTGGTGGCCAGGAATGGCCACTGCACTCCAGTCTGGGCGACAGAGTGAGACTCCAACTCAAAAAAAAAAAAAAATTATATCTCCTCCTTTAAAATATAAGCTTTGTGAGACCATAATCTCTTCTACCTTGGCTACTGTGTCTTCAGTACCAAGGAGAGGGCCAGATGGAGCAAAATGCCGCAGATTAAATAAATACTGGCTTAATATTAAATGAATTTACATCACTTACCTAGTCCCTGAATGTATTTAGTCAATGATCCCTACTTCACTCAAAGAGCAACAAATTAGGAATCAGTTGATATTAACAAATCTGTTAATAGGTAGCCAGGTGATTACAAACTGCTTGACCTTTCTGGATCTACTTTCTTATTTTATTGCTAAATATACTTCCAGCAACAAAGTCTATCATGTGACAGTCATGTCAAAGAGTCTCTTTGCATCTTCAGCAATCTCAAAAGTACTCACTTGCATTTCTTCACCTCAAATTTATCAAAATGTGTACTTTTTCTTCTCCCGAAAGTTTTTATAACTTTATTTACATATTTTATTTAAATCTTCAATGCACATTCACAAAATCTTTGATCTCTTTCTCTTTCTCTCTCCGTTTTCCCCCACCCTATTGTCTCATGTACTCTGTACTCATTCTTTCACTCTCACTTTCACTTTCCCCTTCTCCCCTAAATCTAATCTCTAAATTGACCTGTTTGCTCTTCTTCTGATTGGCTCTTAGATTCATTCTGCATCACTCCTCCTACTGCTATCAACCTAGCCATACCTTCATTACCTCAGACATGAATTATAATCACCTTTTCCTGTTAGCCTTTTATTTATCTTCTCTCCCACTTCAACCTATCCTGCATATTTTCTTCAGAATTATTTTGCAAAACACCACCTATTCTCCTTTTCAAATTCAAGAGGGTTCCTTTTGTATACATATCAAGTCCAAATACCTTTGTCTAATTGTTTAGGGTTCCACAATGACTAGTTTCATCCCCCTTTTCAACTTTAATCTTCTGCACCCAAAAAATTCCATTAGTTTCCTTACTGTCTCCTATTAATCCATGCTCATTTCCACCTCTGTACCTAGAGTAATTTATTCCCCTCACTTATCTAAATTCCATCCATCATGTGTGCCGAACGCAAGGTCCTTTTTTCCAGGAATCCTTCCCTGACCCCTCTAGACTATACTGATGCCTCTGTTTTCTAAATGTATGTTATGAGCTTAAATCCAACATTACAGTTTAACAATAGCTCATCAGCTGTTCTCTGTGTATCGGATCTGCTCGCTAATGGGATTTTGAAAGTCAAGAATTAGTTTACTCTTCTTCCATTCACTCTCCCAATCCCACAGCATTCAATACAGTTATAGGCACAAAGTAACCACTCAATAAAACAACTGGTAATTACAATAGCACATACGTATGTGTGTGTGTATGTGTATGTGTATGTGTGTGTAGCTCTTTACCTAACAAAACAATTTCACTTATATTTTTCCTTAGGTCCTTAAATTGCTTCTCTGAGGTTTGTAGGGTATTTCTTCCTACCTACTTGGTATGGAAAACAAAAAAAAAATCATTAAACTTAAAGTCAGACAGTCTAGTCTTGAGTCAAAACTTGACTACTTTATCAATTGTGTAACCTTAGAGAAATAAAAACCAGTTTTTCTAAAACTCTGTTTCTTAATCTGAAAATAAATTTCAAGTTTCACACAAAAAAGACAGGCTCATATTTTAAAAGATCAGTACTGTTTGCTTATAACAAAATTTTAGCTGGATTGACAACTCCCATCAAGTAAATTAATAAATAATTCTGAAGAGAATACAGGAAAAGCCTACAACTATGTCTGATTTCACTTTCTATGCTATTGAAACTTTTAAAAACAATGCATATAATAATGATAATACATTAGATACTAATATTTTATAAGAAAGGTAAATTTATTTAAATAAACATTATCTATTACCATATTCTAACATATTACAAAGAGAGTTAAAGGCAATGATTTAAGAGGTTACTATGTTTTTCTTTGTAACTTTTATTAATTATTATCAAAATATTTCTTCTATTTTATGTGGGAAGTCAGTGTCAAAATGTTACTCATTTATCAGAAATATACTTTAAAGTGCATTTATCAAGCACCTTAGATTTATTTCTTGTTTTATATATATATATATATATACACACTATCTTAAGTGCTCTACATTCAAAATCATTAGTCAAATATCTATAGAAGCTGGGAATAGCATCATATTATCATGAAATAAATAAATGGTTTTCAAAATTTTTTCAAAATACCTGGACCAACAATATCAACAACACCTAAGAACTTGTAGAAATGCACATTCTCATGCCTATCTCAGATCTACTGAGCAGAAACTGGAGATAGGGCCCAGCAATTCCGTGTTTCAATAAGTCACTAAAGTGTGAGAACCACTGAACAGATTAATCTGAGCATGCGATACTCACTTGGTCATGGGATATTTTAAAAATATATGTTGGAGGCTGGGTGTGGTGGCTCACACCTATAATCCCAGCACTTTGGGAGGCCGAGGTGAGAGGACTGTCTGAGCCTACAGGTTCGAGACCAGCCCTGGCAACTTGGTGAGACCTCATCTCTACAATAAATCAAAAAATGAGTCAGGCATGGTGGTACATGCCTGTAGTTCCAGCTGCTTGGAAGGTTGAGATGGAAAAATTGCCTGAGCCCAGCAGGTCGAGGCTGAGATGGCTGGGAGCATGCCACTGCCCTCCAGCCTGAGTGACAGAGTGAGACTCCAAATCAAAAAATAAAATAAAATAAATATATGTTGGAAATTTAGATCTTGTCTGGGAAAATATATTTTTTCTTGTTTTAATGTATCAAATGCTGATTTTTAAAATGACATGAAACTATGAGCACTGTAATCTGGCCTCAACAATGAAAATGAGAAACTCACTGACAGTTGTAACCTTTGATATTAAGAGAAAACTGGCCAGGCATGGTGGTTCACACCTGTAATCCCAGCACTTTGGGAAGCCGAGACAGGAGGATTGCTTGAGGCTAGGAGTTTGAGACAAGCCTGGACAATATGGTAAGATCCCGTCTCTACAACTAAAAACTTAAAAATTAGCTGGGCATGATGGTGCATGCCAGAAGTCCCAGTTACTCAGGAGTCTGAGGTGGGAGGATCCCTTGAGCCCAGAAGTTTGAGGCTGCAGTGAGCTATAATCACGCCACTGTACTCCAGCCTGGATCACAGAGTGAGACCCTGGCTCAAAAAGGAAAAAAAAAAAGAATCAGAGAAAATTGATGCTAAATACCTAAATATTTGCTAACATTCCCAAAGTTTGAACCAGGACAAATAAATGAGAAGACTAAGTATTTCCCCATTTGGTCACTTTTAAAATGTATAAACACCCGCGCCTTGGGAGGCTGAGGTGAGTGGGCTGCCTGAGCCCGCAGGTTCAAGACCCGCCTGGGCAACTTCGCGAGACCTCATCCCTAAAATAAATCAAAAAATTAGCCAGGCGTGGCAGCGTGAGCCTGTAGTTCTGGCTACTTGGAAGGCTGAGGCAGATGGATCACTGGAGCCCAGCAGGTCAAGACTGCGGTGGCTGGGAGTGCCCACCGGACTCCAGTCTGGACGACAGAGTGAGACTACAACTCAAAATAAATAAATAAATAAATAAAATAAAATAAAATGTATAAACAGAGTTGCAGTGTTATGGAAGGAGTAAATAAGTAAAGCATATGGAAAGCACTTCCATAGTCTACTTCAACACACACACACACACACACACACACACACATATTTTGTTCTAGTCCAGAGATTTCCAGCTGGTGTGCTGGTTTGAGAGTCACTGATCCTCTCAGTCCTGCAAACTGCCAGTCACAGCCTGGGAAGACATTCAAAATACACAGGGCTGGTTGCACCTGGTCAAGAGTCACTTTGTCCACTTGTCCCTCTACACTGCATACATTTTCCCTTAAAAGTCTACTGGTCTTTTGCTTTCTGCTCTATATTTAAGAATGGGACACCAAAAAGTGAATTAGAAGCTGTCTATGCAGAGAGGACTGATTGACTACTTTGTCTACTTGCCCTCTGCACTGCCCCCAAGATATGGGGCAGAAAGGAAGTAGGAAGCACTTTTCTAACAATTTCTACTAACTCAGTGAGTAGAGTACTTTCAACTCCAAATAAAGAAAACACAACTTAAACTGGGTTTAAAAGTAGTTGTATTGGTTTATTTGACTAAAAAGTCTAGAAACAGTTTTAACTCTAGACAAGTAATGTTATTCTTTTTTTTTTTGAGTTGGAGTCTCTCACTCCTTCGCCCAGGCTGAAATGCCAGTGGCACGCATGCTCACGACCACCCCAGCGTCAACCTGCTGGGCTCTGGTGATCCTTCCACCTCAGCCTTCCAATTAGCTGAAACTACAGACGTGCACTACCATGCTCGGCTATTTTTTATTTTATTGTAGAGACAAGGTCTCGCCAAGTTGTCTGGGCTGGTCTCAAACCCGCGGGCTCAAGCAAATCCACTCGCCTCAGCCTCCCAAAGTACTAGGATTACAGGCTGAGCCACTGAGGCCAGTCTTTTTTTTTTTTTTTTTAATGTTATTCTTTTGATGTTTGCCTATGCTAACTCAATACTGGTCACAAAAGGCTATCAGTGCCAAAAGGCTGTAAGCAACACTGTGGCTACACACATTTTTGGTCCTTTTTCTAGTAAGAAAAAGCGGTTCTGTGTCCTGACAAAAATCCTAAGGTTCCTGTTGGCCTGCTTATATTACCTTCCTATCTCTGAACCAATTACTGAACTCAGGAGAAAGATGAAGTGTAATTTGACAAGGGCAACTTTTGGAGCTAAAAGTGAAGTCAATCCAGGTTAATCTCAGAAATACACGTGCCTGAGAAAGTGAGGAGGACTACTTAGAGAAATGCCAAGTACTATTATCAAGAAAGGGGAGTACGAGGCGTTCCATCATAGCTTACCACACAGCTCTAAATGAGCTAAAATACAAGATTTAAGTAATTTTTTTCTTTAGATTAAAAGTGAGCACCTCACTAGCAATCTAAAACGTCTATATTAAAATAACATTTTTACCTATCTAATTAGCAAAGGTTTCTTTTAAAAAAATAATACTTAGTACTGTTGTAGTAAAAAAAAAAAAACTAGTAAAACAGGCATTCAAATAGCTTCAGTAGAAATGTAAGTGGAAGCAATCCTTTTAAAATACAATCGAGGCCAGCATGGTGGCTCAAGCCTATAATCCCAGCACTCTGGGAGGTCAAGGTGAAAGGACTGCCTGAGCCCATGGGCTGGAGATCAGCCTGGGCAACTTGACGAGACCTCATCTCTACAATAAATCAAAAAATTAGCCGGGCATGGCAGCACATGTCTGTAATTCTGGCAACTTGGAAGGCTGAGGCGGAAGGATCACCGGAGCCCAGCAGGTTAACACTGGGATGGCTGTGAGACTGCCCCTGCACTCAGCCTGGGCGATGGAGTGAGACTCCAACTCAAAAAAAAAAAAAAAAAAAAATTGAGAATGTCTCAAGAATCATAAACAATACATATCTATACTGACTCCATTTCTAAGTCTATTCAAACAAAAAAATCCTAAATGCAGAAACTTTTATGTTACCACATGTTTACTACTAAATATTCACTACTAAAAACAAGAAAGAAAAGTTGAAAACAACCTAAATGTTCAATAATAGAAAAATAGTCAATTAACTTACCACCATCGAATAAAATATACAAGTATGCAGCCACTTTAAATAATGCCTAATATTTGTTGACACTTAATACATGAAAGACTCTTCTAACACTCATATTTAGCTCTCCAAACAACCTTAAGAGACATTTACTATGAATATTTCCATTTTGAAATGAGAAATCTAGGGAATAGAGAGACCAAGTAACTTGCCCAAGGTTTCACAGTAAGAGGGTAGAACCAGGACACAAAGCCAGTACTCTAGTTTCAGGTTTGCACTCTTAACCACAGCACCATATTGCCTTTCAAAAGTGTGTTTGTGGAGTTTACAGTAATAGAAAATGTTTATGTTAATATTTTGTTAAAAACAACAAGAATAACAAAAAAGAGACCTCAGAATCTTCTCATTAAAGATAGTGGGACAACTTTCTGCTGTGGTTCCTGTGTGTGCAGGATTTCAACCTGGACCTGGCCTGGTAGTTACTAAAAAATTATTATAAGTGGAGAGCAGAATGTCCAGAAATAAGTGCAGATCTGCACCCTAGAAGTATTCTTGGCCTTCTGAAGGCTGGCTACCATGGAATCCTAAGATCTAGGGATCCCACTGGCAGCAAAGTTCTTATTTACAGACTCACACACTGGGACCCAAAAGTTTTTAGAGCTTATGATGTATTTCATGTAAGTCTAATCACATCCAAGCTTATTGTACGGGAGGTAGAAACTCAACGGAATGAAATCAAGGCTACCTTTATCTGGAAGGCTGGCAGTTTTCTCATGCTTTTCAAATTACCCCATATGTAGCTAAGAAGATTGCTGCTGTACTTACAGATTCCTTTCCATTGAAAGTTTGTGGCATCCATTTGATAAATGAACAAGTAATTTTCCATGCTGTCTTTTCCATGATTAAACCATTCCTGACTGAAAAAATTAAGGAATGGGAAATATTAATGCAAAAATGGCATCAGGAGTTCATGCAAAACCTTGGAAAATATTATATTGCTGCATCCTATGTAAAATATCTGGAGTCTGCAGGTGCAAGAGTTGTGCCAGTAAGTCAGGGTCTCAAAGGACCCAGGCTGGAGAACAGTGCCACAATCATGGTTCACCACAACCTTGACCTCCTGGACTCAGGCAACTCTTCCACCAACTCAGCCTCCTGAGTAGCTGCGACTACAGACTTGATCTTTCAGAAAAAGAGTATAAAATACTTTTCAAATCCATTAATGGAATCCTTTTTCCTGGAGGAAGTATTGACCTCATACACTCAGATTATGCTGCAGTGGCCGAAATATTTTACAATTTGGCCAAACAGAGTTTTGATGGTGGAGACTATTTTCCTGTGCGGGGCACATGCCTTAGATTTGAAGAGTTTTCCGTACTGGTTAGTGGAGAGCACTTACTAACACTCACAACTACTACTGAAGTAACAATGGTGCTGAACTTCACTCAAGGTTCATTACAGAGCAGAATTTTCCAGGATTCTCTCAATGACTTGTTACTGTCATTAGCAGTAGAATCTATGACTGCAAATTTCCACAAGTGGAGCCTCTCCATGAAGAATTTACAATGAATGAAAAGCTAAGCTGGGATCGGTGGCTCAGCCTGTAATCCCACACCTTGGGAGGCTGAGGTGAGTGGATTGCCTGAACCCGCAGGTTCGAGACCCGCTGGGATAACTTGGTGAGATCTCATCTCTACAATAAAAAAAAAAAAAAAAATTAGCCGGGTGTGGTAGCGCCTGTAGTTCCAGCTACTTGGAAGGCGGAGGCGGAAGGATCGCCGAAGCCCAGCAAGGCTACAGTGGCCGGGAGCAGCCACTGCACTCCAGTCTGGGTGACAGAGTGAGACTCCAATTCAAAAAAAAAAAAGAAAAGCTAAAGAACTTTTTTCAATGTATTAACTACAAATACAAAGGATGGGATTAAGTTTATTTCAACAATGGAAGGATATAAGTATCTAGTATACGGTGTCTAATGGCATACAGAGAAAGCACCTTACAAATAGAAGAAATTAAAAGGCATTTCCCATGCATCTAATGCTGGAAAATAGCATTTTATTTAGCAGTGTTCTTTGTTAAGAATGAAGCCTAGAAAAACAATCATCATTTTAAATCTGAAGAGAAGAAAGCACCGATTTATCAATTCCATCCAGCTTATACTGGGAATATTTCTTCATTTCAGTAATGTTATTTATTTCATTGAAAGTCTTTGATTGTTAACAGAGCAACTTTGAATAATTCCATGATTAAATGGTTACAGTAACTTGCTTCTCGTGGCAACACTAGAAAGTCACAGAGATTTCTTTTGTGTGATGTGACTAGCTCAGATTCTTCATTTAGTATATATCACATTTGATAATTAAACAGTGGGGCAGATAACTAATCAGTGTTTTTATAGAAAAGTCTTCTTTTATCTGAAGATTAGAGTAGAATAAATGTAAATACATATTTTTTCTAATTGATTGATTCTAGAAATAAATACTGCCTCCTTCCTCATCCATACCTTCTTTGCTGAAGAATCTTTTAAAATCCTACCCTCTTGTAGGATCTTTTAAAATCCTACCCTTTCTTTATGTCTCAGGAGTATTTGGTGTGTGTATTTATGTATGCATATGTCTGTACATATTAACTGCTCTTTGTATCACAGTTAAAGTGCACACATCGGCTGAGGTGAGTGGATTGCCTGAGCCCACAGGTTCGAGACCTGCCTGGGCAACTTGCCAAGACCTCATCTCTACAGTAAATCAAAATGAGCCAGGCATGGTAGCGCAACTACATGTAGTTCCAGCTACTTGGAAGGCTGAGGTGGAAGGATTGCCGGAGTCCAGCAGGTCGAGGCTGCGGTGGCCGGGAGCGGCCACTGCACTCCAGTCTGGGTGACAGAGTGAGACTCCAACTCAAAATAAATAAATAAATAAATAAAGTGCACACATCATGAAAGCCAAGTCTGTGTCTTGAACTTTTTAACTTCCACAATGTCTAGCGCCATAGGCCTTCAATAAATACTAAGGACTATTGATAAATGAATTTTCCCCCTGCATGGAAAATCATTAAAAAGCTGTCGTATGTTTATTTTGCTACATTTTAATATATTTTTCAACCTGTGCTATCCTCCTAAACCCCTTATCATCCCACAGAAACACTAAAAAGTCTGAAATGCAGGAATTCCTTTAGGACAACCATGCTGCTAAAAGAGAGGATTTGTTGAGCTGTAGCTAATAATAGTTGTTTACACATAAAGAAAAAAGATAGTGGATTAAACACAGGTATTCATTTCCACTCCACTAAATGACAGTGGCAGTTATAAGCCTTAGAACAAAGAGAATGGGAGACAAGATAAAAACAATAAAACTTTATCAGCAAGCAGAGAGAGAAGTAGAAATATTCATCAGCAAGCAGAGAGAGAAGTAGAAATATTCACCACACCTGAAAAAGTTAAGCCAGCAATGGGAAAACTGAGAAGCAACATGATTTATATCACCCTCTACACTTCCTGCCCTCCCCTGCCAACAAAGGGTCTGCTGAAACCAAGGACCTCTAAGGTGAAGGGAAAGGTGAGGCCAAAAATAGGATGATCACTCGATGAAAGTTTATTTAAGAGGTTAGACCCACAGGTTCTCTCTCTCTCTCTCTCTCTCTCTCGTTAGCCAGGTGACTGCCCCTCCTCGTCAGACAGAAGACTGGAAGTTGTACTGACGACAGCAAAACCGAGCCTCTGGTATGGGGACAGCAGGCACAGTTGAGAAGGAGGTGACCGTGGCTGCTATATGGAAAAATGCGCACACCAAATGTGGAGACGCCTGTGCCCCACCAGCCTTCCCCCTCCACGGCGCTTCCATAGTGGCAAGGCCAGACAGCTACTGATGGCAGACTGGATGTGTGTGTTCCAGAGAATTTGATTAGGCTAAGAGAAAAGACATGAAATAATATGACACCAGGAGTTTCCTCACAGATGTACTAATGTAACAACCCTACGATGAAGACCGTAGTCGGTCACCCCCCTTGTGCATAGACAGCTTCCAACTCACTTTTTGGTGTCCGATTCTTAAATACAGAGCAGAGAGCAAAAGACCAATAGACTTTTAAGGGAAAATGTCTAATTCCAAAGACAAAGACCAAAACAAACTGGAAACTTAAAAAAGCAATTCAAAGGAAGCAAAGATTAAGCAAAGGAAACTCTCAAAAGAGGTATTATTAACATTCTTACTGAGAGATAAGAGTATGGGGGAAAAAAAGATGGTAACATAAAAAGAAGATTGACAGGAAAGTTTCTTTTAAAAATTAAGATAGTAGAACGCCTGTAATCTCAAGCACTTTGGGAGGCCGAGGCAAGAAGACTGCTTGAGCCCAGGGATGGAGACCAGCCTGGGCAACTTGGTGAAACCTCGTCTCCACAATAAATCAAAAATTTAACCAGGTATAGTGGCACACACCTGTAGTTCCCACTACTTGAAAAGCAGAGGTGGAAGAATCATCCAAGCCCAGAAGATCAAGGCTGCAGTAGCCATGAGGGTGCCACAGCACTCCAGCCTGGGTGACAGAGTGAGACTTTGGCTCTTAAAAAAAAAATAGCAAAAATGACAAATCCAAGAGAAGGATTAGAAGACAAATCTTGTTAAAAAGGAAGAAAAGCCAAAGAATTATGAAATGGAAAAAACAAAGATTAGAAAATTAGAGGATTAATCCAGAAGGTGTAATAACTGTACCCTAAAAGTACAAGAGTACAACAGAGAAATTGGAGAAGAAATCATTAAAAATTTTCTAAATCAATTTTCCCAGAACTAAAAAATAAAACTTTGCATCTCAAAAGAGACTATCAGGTGCCAGGACCAAGATACATCATGGTGAAATAACAGAATACTATAGAAAATGAAAAGACTCCATAAGCTTCCAGAAAGTAAAAAATTTTTTTTCATATAAAGGATCAAGAATTACATTGGACCGAACTCAGGAGCTCAGCCTGTCATCCCAGCACTTTGGGAGGCCGAGGCGAGTGAAATGCCTGAGCCCGTGGGTTCAAAACCAGCCCGGGCAACTTGTTGAGACCTCATCTCTACAATCAATAAAAAATTAAGCCGGGCTCGGTGGCTCAGCCTGTAATCCCGCGCCTTTGGGAGGCTGAGGTGAGTGGATTGCCTGAGCCTGTGGATTGCATGAGCCTGTGCGTTCGAGACCCGCCTGGACAGCAAGACCTCATCTCTATAATAAATCAAAAAATCAGCCGGGCATGGTAGCGCATGCCTGTAATTCCGGCTACTTGGAAGGCTGAGGTGGAAGGATCGCCGGACCCCAGCAGGTCGAGGTTGCGGTGGCCGGGAGCAGCCACCGCACTCCAGTCTGGGTGACACAGTGAGAGTCCAACTTAAAAAAAAAAAAAAATTAGCTGGGTGTGGTAGCACACACCTATAGTTCCGGGATCACTAGAGCCTAGCAGGTCAACGCTGGGGTGGCCGTGAGCATGCCACTGCACTCCAACCTGGGTAACAGAGTAAGACTCCAACTAAAAAAAAAAAAGAAAAAAAAATTGCATTGGAACTTTCAATATCCACAGTGGAAGCTAGAATAAAGAATCTAAGCCCTCAATTTTAAGAAAAAATTATTACCAGATTGCAATTTTGCCAGCCATGCCAAGACAGAAAACATTTTCAGATAGGTAGTGTCCAAAACAATTTACCTTCCATGCTCCCTTTCTCAGGAATCTCCTTAAAGATTTCTCCAAGAAAGAGGAAGGAAGGCTTGGGATCCAGAAAACAGGGGAGCCTCCTCTAGTCTGTTCTGGCTACTATGACAGAATACTGTATCATAGTCTGGGTGGCTTATAAACATCAGAAATTTACTTCCTACAGTTCTGGAGGCAGGGAGGTCCTAGATCCTAGTGCTAGCAGATTCAGTGTCTGGCAAGGTTCAGCTTTCTGATTCACAGACAGCCATCTTCTATGAGGAAACTCTCTGGATCTCTTTTAAAAGGTCACTAATCCTATTCATAATGGCTCTGCTCTCATGACCTAATCACCTCCCAAAGGCTCCACCTCCAAGTACCATCACATAAGGGATTAGGTTTCAGGATATGAATTTAGTGGGTGGGGTGGGTAATAGGCTCTGGCAGCATCTTCCTCAACATGATGAAATTAACAGATTACCAACTGTTTTCAAGTCACTAATAAGAGTTTTACGTAAACTGAGAAAGTGTGGGGTTGAATTAGTAATTAATACATTAAAAAGGAAGCAAAGGGGAAAAATAAGACATTTCAAAGTGGTAAGGAAAAGTAATCATAGTATATATTACAGTGGTTCAGCTGTGAACAGCATTTATGTAGCCATAATATAACTCTAAATAATGATATAAGCAGGAGTATGATATAACTATTTGGGGAAGATAGTATGTGAAGGGGGAGGGGTTAGGGCAAAACATGACAGAAAGCTAAATTCTCATCTTCCACTATGGGAAATTATTAGATAATGTGTAAAATTGGAAAACCAGGAAGTATCAATGATGAGCATATTACTTAAAGATATGAAAGTAAATTTCTAACAAACCAGCTAATCAGTTGCTTTGGAGAGGATGAAATGGCAGGAGAGATCCCTGTTTTTCTAAACAAACCTTGTTTAAAAAAAAAAAAGAGAGAGAGAGAATTATAAGTATTAGTGATTTTTGTTCCCTTCATTCTCTCTCTTTTTTTTTTTTTTTTTTGAGTTGGAGTCTCACTCCGTCTCCCAGACTGGAGTGCAGTGGCATGCTTCTGGCCACTGCAGCCTCGAACTGCTGGGCTCTGGCGATCCTCCCGTCTCAACCTTCCAAGTAGCAAGAACTACAGGTGCGCGCTACCACGCCTGGCTAATTTTTTATTTATTGTAGAGATGAGGTCTCGCCAAGTTGCCTGAGCAGGTCTTGAACCCACGGGCTCAGGCAATCCACTCATTTTGGCCTCCCAAAGCACTGAGATCACAGGCTGAGCCACTGAGCCCGGCCCATTCTCCTTTTCTATAAAGAATATAAATAACTTTTATAATGGAGAGGAGAATTTTACTGTGTATGTTTTAAGGTGATACACAACCCTTAGACTAAGATACACATATGAAGTCAGTTTAGTTGCACACAGCTCTTAAAATAAAACAGAACAGAACAGAGTGTACTATATCAGCAATCTTCACATATGGTAAGTTTTATAAAACTTTATTTTAATTTTATGTCAATGTAAATACATATTTGTATACTGGATCACAATGTAAAATGTTATTTCTCACTGTGGGTCACTGTGGGTCACAGTGAGAAATAACATTTGGCCGGGCTAGGTGGCTCAGCCTGTAATCCCAGTGCTTTGGGAGGCTGAGGTGAGTGGATTACCTGAGACCGCGGGTTCGAGACCCGCCTGGGCAACTTGGCAAGACCTCATCTCTACAATAAATCAAAAATTAGCCAGACATGGTAGTGCGCACCTGTAGTTCCAGCTACTTGGAAGGCTGAGGCGGAAGGATCGCCAGAGCGATCCAGTCTAAGTGACAGAGTGAGACTCCAACTCAAAAAAAAAAGAAAGAACATTTTACATTTTTATAAAAATAAAAAATGTTTTATAATGCTGTTATAGACAATTTGACAAAGTGAGAAATGTACCAGTTTTAAAGTTTTGTGATAAAATGTAGATTTTTGTTATGTGCTTTTGAAAAACAGAATCCACAACAGATATGAATTAAAATTCCAGCTCCTCTTACTAGCTGTGTGACCGCCCGGGTTTCAGTTTTCCCATCCATATACCAGGGATAATGGTTCTTATTTCACAGGATGTGAGGATTAAAGAAGTTAATGTATGTAAAGTCCTGGCTTATAATAAGGGTTCAAAAGCTAGTGAAGAAAAAATGAAAATGCTCATGCATACAAAACATGACACTTAGTCAACTAAAAAATACATGTAATATTTAATTTGAAGCTTCATCTGTATTTTACTTTTAACAGATCAAAATATTCTCACATTTCAGTACTGTTTTTTTAATAGGAATCTCAAAAAATGCATATGCCTTCCCCTATTTTGAACCACAATTTGAATAAACTCAAACAATGGTTCCATATAGGAAAGTAGCCATTAAAAAAATGCTGACTATCTTTAACATGTGGCTTCAAATTGTTACTCATGAACTCTTATAGTTTATCTATTTATAGTAATTTATAACAATAAATTAGTATTTAGAATTATAAACTATTTACAATATTTATATTTATACATGTATAATACATTTATAACAAATAATTGTTATATTTCATTATAAAACTATATATTTAAAATAAAGACAATAAAATATTACAAGATGCTTAAAGCATTGCCTCAGCATTCTTAGGACTGATTTCACATTTTATAAGTTTTTAAAATGCTTTTTTCAAAGGCACATAATTTTTAAGATCTCTATTTTTCACAATTTAAGAGGCTTTTATATCTTTAAAAGTCTTTATTAAAAATTATATTTTAAATACTCTACAGTGGAAAGTAAGTTAGCCTATAATCCTGATAGGGGTCAGAGTAATAACACAGAATGGACAAATTACACTGTCATTCTACTTAAATTATTTAAGTTATTTAATTTGACCTGTAGATAGTCCCTTGTCTTCTCATCATGCCTGACTTTTAAGTGGGAGGTCTTCATTCATGATGATCCTTTAATGGAAGCAAAGCTTTCTCCATTTAACCCATGCTGTTATCAATCATGTGCAGGGATAAATGAGCCTGTAAGATTTTGCCAGTATCACAAATGACACTGTGACCTGAGGCCAACATCTTTATTTGCTTCTCCAGTGATTCACTTCAGCAGATATTAACCAATTTTATAATCCATGAAAGGCAAAATTAAAGGACACCATCCATAAAACAGAATAATTCCTATCAGCAACAAAGTGATGTGTGTATTATCTTATAAATTATATGGTCATACAGTGTGGTAATGTAATGAAGTAAAGATGGTAATAATCAAATGCCTAGGGCAAACACTAATATGCATTTAATCACACAGCATGAAACCATTTGTCACTACAGTTGAATGCATGTGTACATAAAATACATGAGTCACGTCCTTATTGTTATACTATAACAGCATCAATTTCACACTATCATTTCACATAATAACTATTGGTAGGTTCTGGCATTGCTAAAACATTCAAAGAATAAAAACAAAATTGTTGGCAAGAGCTTTACAAAAATAAAAAACAATTTGATTTTTCAGTAACGAAAATTTTTCCCAAAAAATTCATTGTTAGAGAACTGTAACTTCCAAGTTTCCTTTTTCTTCTTAAATATCACAGAAATTGGTTCCATCATATTGCCTTTTATTCTTAGGAATACTCTTATGATCTGAGCTGAAAGTATAAATCTTTTTTTTTCTTCACCCCTCCCATCCCTTGCCCCCAAATCGGTGTTAAAGCACATCTCCTTCATAATTGCTAATATAGTATTTAAACATAAAATATAGATGGCATGTGTCATAAAAAGTGAAACTTCGTGTGCAAAATTATACTAATTATACACAAGCTGGTGTATGTGTAGTATAAAAAAGATTGAGAAAAATTACCAAAAAATCTAAAAACATATAAACACTATCTGAACTTGGATTGCTACAAGATTCACTGGGAACCTCCTTAACTTCACTAAGAACCTTTATAACCTAATAGTATTAAAATATTACATTTCCTAAGGTGTACCTTCTCTAAAAGTAAAGTATTTTAAGCTCTTTTATGTCCCAGATAGCACAAGTGCTGGTTGGAATTGCTTTCATTTGCACTTACATATTCTATTTCTTACTGGCCTTAGCCATTATACTGTAAATTCCTTGACCAATGGCCAACTCTTACACACTTTTGTACTCTCACACTGCCAAATAAAATAATTTACAAAGGGAACCACTCAATTATTATTTGTTGTACTGGATATTGCATTGAATTGAATAGGTCACTCATGTCCTTTGGAAAAAGCAGAAGATACTTGGAGACCCTAAGTCACAGAAGGAAGCATGTGTAATAAAAGCATTTCCTATAACTGTGATAGATAAACTTGTTTTTGTTTTGTTTTGTTTTTGAGTTAGAGTCTCACTCTGTCACCCAGGCTGGAGTGCAGTGGCATGCTCATGGCCACCCTTGTGTCAACCTGCTGGGCTCAGGTGATCCTTCCACCTCAGCCTTTCAAGTAGCTGAAACTACAGGCACACACTACCACACCTGGCTAACTTTTTTTATTTGTTATTTTCGAGACGAGGTCTCGCTAAGTTGCCCGGGGTTGGTCTTGAACCTGTGGGCTCAGGCAATCCATTCCTTAGGCCTCCCAAGCCGGGCTGATAGAACAATGAAGAAAATGGATTTTTAAGATTAGGCTTCTTCGCCAGACACTGTAGCTCAAGCCTGTAATACCAGAACTTTGGGAGGCCGAAGCGAGAGGATTGCTTGAGTTCCGGGGTTCGAGACCAGCCTGGGCAACTTGGTGAGACCTGGTCTCTACAATGAATCAAAAAATTAGCCAGGCATGGTGGCACATACCTGTAGTTTCAGCTACTTGAAAGGCTGAGGCAGAAGGATTGCCTGAGTCCAGCAGGTTAAGGCTGTGATGGTCATGAGTGTGCCACTGCACTCCAGCCTGGGTGACAGAGTGAGACCCCAATACATACACACATAAAAGATTAGACTTCTTCTATACAGATATGTATATGAATTTTTAAAATTGGACTTATTACAGATAATAAAAAACAACAGTAATTAATTCAATACATCTGTCTAAGAAACTACAGGCCAGGCTCGGTGGCTCAGCCTATAATCCCAGCACTTGGGGAGGCTGAGGCAAGTGGATTGCCTGAGCCGGTAGGTTCAAGACCAGCCCAGCAACTTGGCGAGACCATGTCTCTACATAAATTAAAAAATTAACTGGGCGTGGTAGCGTGCGCCTCAAGTTCCTGCTACTTGGAAAGCTGAGGCAGAAGGATCACCAGAGCCCAGCATGTTGAGGCTGTGGTGGCTGTAAGCAGCGTGCCACTGCACTCCAGCCTGGACGATGGAGTAAGACTACAACTTAAAAAAAAAAAGAAAGAAACTACAGATGGTACAAGTTTGAGTTAATAGTTTACCCTCAAGGTATTTACAATCTAGAAAGGTGAATAAAACACATATTTAAATAAGTATAACCCAAACATGGTAACACCAGGCATGATATAAAAGACATGATAGATAACAATAAAGGGTACTCAAAGAGTTTAAAGAGTTCAAAGTCACAGTACCCAAGCCTCATTCACTTCATCTATAAAATAAGGGTGCTGAACTAAGTTTAATTTTGTTAACTTGTAAAAATACTTCTCGTTGCACTAGTTATAAGTGCAATAGCAAATTAGATAAGATGGTGTCTAGTAGAATTCCAGCTATAAAGTTCCAATTTAATTATGCAGAAGAGACTTTAGGCTACTGAGGATTCAACAAACAGTCGACAGAAAAGGATTTTGAGACAGATCCTGAACAAAGTGAAATTTGTGTTGGAAGGTCTTTATTAACCAACACAAACTTATTTGGGGAGTAGGAGGTCACTGATGAGCAGTTTTCACAAAATGAGAAACAAAGTGAAATATAAGGTAGTAGTTAAGGTCCTAAGTAATCAAGGAAAAGCAGGGAATGGGAGAAAAACTCACCCAACACACATTTGTAGGAAGAAGCCAAAAAGATCAAATAATTAAATATGAAAAAGGGACAATCAAATAAGTAAGATCTGGGAGTCAGGTAGAGAGGAAATATATAGATGAACACCTAGCCTTGGGGGAATAATACTTTCCTCTTTCTTAGAGAGTAAAGAATAAGGTGAAAGGGCCAAAATATAAAGATCGCTGAGCTTCCAAAAAGGTACAGATTATAAAATCAAGTGATCTTGTCCAATGCACTTTAAAATGCCCGAACTGCCAGGCTTGGTGGCTCAGCCTGTAATCCCGTGCTTTGGGAGGCTGAGGTGAGTGGATTGCCTGAGCCCGCGGGTTCAAGACCTGCCTGGGCAACTCGGCGAGACCTCATCTCTATAATAAATCAAAAATTAGCCGGGCGTGGTAGCGCGCACCTGTAGTTCCAGCTACTTGAAAGGCTGAGGCAGAGGGATCAGCAGGTCGAGGCTGTGGTGGCTGGGAGTGGCCACTGCACTCCAGTCTGGGTGACAGTGAGACTTCAACTAAAAAAAAAATTAAAATTAAAAAATAAAATGCCAGAACTAAGAAGAAACCTAGGTCCTGAAAATGTTAATGTAAGCACATAAAGAAAAGAAAGGAAAAAAGCATTAATTCAACAAACATTCATTGAGCCCCCCATATTCAAAATGTAATGAGTAAAAAATAACCAGACATCCTGTTCTCAAGGAATTCTGATAGAAAGGTACAGATATACAAAAAGAATTATAATACAATGTGATCATGTAAATGACGGCAATATAAATAGTATCACGGTGGCACAAAGTGGGGTTTGTAATCTAGCACGAGAAAATCAGGGATAAGGGTACCTGCACAATGAATATTTGTATACCTAACCCTTAACTGTACCCCACAACTTTAAAATAAAGAATGCATATTTTTAAAAATGTAAGTACAAAAAAAAAAAAAGAAAAAGAAAATCAGGGATGGCTTGGGAAGGTCAGACTTGCTGAGGAGGGTGACTTCTGGGTTAAGACTTAAAATGTTAAAAGTTAAGACATTAGTAAAATGAAAAATTATGTAGAGATATTTTAGAAAGCAAAACAGCATAAACAACAGCACAAATGAAAGAAACATCATTTTAAATGAAGAACCAAAAACAGTGTAGGGAGACTGGAGTCTAACACATAAGGCTGGGAGCTAAGATGAGGTTTGAGAAGCAGGCAAGTCTCAGGGGGTCTTTTTTGCCATGTTAGAGAGCTTGAATTAATACCTTCTCACATTCAGCTCTGTCATATTTTTTAATGAGATTTAAAAATTTTATATTTTAAATATAATTTAAAAAGAGATCAGGGCCGCGCGAGAGCCGGAGCTAGCGGGCAGGAGCCATGGCAGGACAAGCATTTATAAAGTTTCTTCCGCTCTTTGACCGAGTATTGGTTGAAAGGAGCGCAGCCGAAACTGTAACCAAGGGAGGGATTATGCTTCCAGAAAAATCTCAGGGAAAGGTATTGCAAGCGACAGTGGTGGCTATTGGCTCGGGCGCCAAAGGAAAGGGTGGAGAGATTCAACCAGTTAATGTGAAAGTTGGAGATAAAGTTCTTCTCCCAGAGTATGGAGGCACCAAAGTAGTTCTAGACAACAAGGATTATTTCTTATTTAGAGATGGTGACATTCTTGGAAAATATGTGGACTGAAGCAAGACGCTGTTGACATGGCATCAACATGAAACTGCCCATTCCACTGAAGTTGTGAAATCTTTCATCATGTAAATAATTTTCGTGTTTTTCTTTTATAATAAACTAAAAAAAAAAAAAATGAGATCAAATATCATCTTCTCTGTGCAGCTTTTTATACCAATCCCACCCACACCAATGTCTCCTTTTCTGAACTATTCTTACTGTTGGTTCATATTATTAGCACCATACAGTGTCTACTGCTCATTCTCTAATGGCCTATTGCACATAGTTTTATACTCTATTTTGACAATTTATAATACTGCCATAAATAATGTTATTTTTTTCATTAACTATTCCCTGTTTGAATAAGGAGCTCCAAGTGGGAAAAGAACCTTGGGAGCATAGTGAACACTTGATATTTTACCAAATTACTATATGTAAACTTATGAAAAACACCTTGGCTTTCTTGAAGTAAAATATTTACACTATTATGAGTAAAACATCCTCTATTCACAGTAAAATCTTTACCAAATTTCTCATTTTAAGAAACAGTAAGAATTTTATATATAAATTTAGAAATTACTGAACTAAACATGAACTGTATGATATATGTGAAGGGAATGAGAGAATTGGAAATTCTTTCCATAAGAATCATTATGAACGACAACATGAAATAAACTACTAAACATAACAAAAACTCAACTAATTTAAGAGTATAATAGAGAGCTTTGGATCAAGTATATAAACACTAATTTTGGCCATCTTATAAATGAAACGTAGGAAAATCCTTCAAAGATTTCATAAAACATGTAACTTTTAACTAAATTCCAAAATTTTCCAAATACGAAACAATAAATTGCCAAAACATCTTAGTAAAAGTTGACTCCAGACTGGGAGCAGTGACCTTTAATCCCAGAATTTAGGGAGGCTGAGAAGAGAATTGCTTGATTGAGCCCAGGAGTTAGAGACCAGTCTGGGCAACATAGCAAAAACCCCATCTCCACACACACAAAAAATTTGCCAGGCATGGTGGTGTGTGCCTGTAGTCCCAGGTACTCAGGAGGCTGAGGCAGGAGGATCTCTTGAACCCAAGAGACCGAGGCTGCGTGAGCCATGAAGGTGCCACTGCACTCATTTGGTCAACAGAGTGAGCCTCCACACACCTCCCCGCCCCCCAAAAAGTTGATTCCAACGCAGCTAGAAATGTACGACTCATTGAACTCTGAAGATAAGTTTTAATTTTATATGAAATTAATCAGCGCCAGAGAAGTCCATAAAGGTTTTTCTTATGATTAACAGAAAATGCTCATGGGTCATCAGAAAATTAAGAAAGCCGAACAGTTTCCTGATGCATTTCTCTGTCGTGTCGACATTAGCAAACAAAACGAATGAATTATGAAAATGACGTATCTTGCAATAACATTCTTCCCCTAAACATTTCTGCCTTAATTATCCACACGGTCCTTTCCCCAAGTGTGCTCTGAGGCACAAGGTCCACAAGACTCATCTCTAAAAGTGAGCTCCGCGGTCACACAAACCCGGAGTGCTGAGGACGGAAAAACAGTCCCCTCGGCACTGTCAGAACCTGTTTAATCTCAATCCGTGCTTCCCGAGTTTGTCTGGACCGTGGGACACTTTCTTCCGCCGTCCTGCAAGGCAACCTACTGCTCTGCGGGCGCGTGTTCCCAAAAACACGCCGGGGGAAGCCGTGGCCCACGAGGTGCTCTGAGTCTTCCCCGCACTAGTGGCCGGACCCGACAGCATATCACTTCCCGGTGAAAAGCGCGGGTTCCATGCAGCGGTTACCGGGACTGGCAAGGGCAGCCAGCCA
>NW_007260119.1:634914-640471 GCF_000164805.1 Carlito syrichta
CAGGCCAGCACTTCCGGCCGCCTTCTCCCGCCCCGGGGTACTTCCGGTTCCCCGCAGTGAAGGTGCTTGACCGGGATGGGTGCCTCGGAGCAGCACTTCCGGCCACCTTCTCCCACCGTAGGACACTTCCGGTTTCCAGATGTGAGGGTCTTTGGCTGGGATGGGTGCCTCGAGGCAGCCTGAGGCCAGCACTTTTGGGTCACCTCCCGCCCTGGGACATTTCCTGGAGTGAATGTTCTTGGCCTGGATGTGTGCCTCAGGGCAGCACTTCCTGTCACCTTATCCCACCCTAGGGCACTTCCCGTTGCTTGGAGTGAAGGTTCTTGGCCAGGATGCATGCCTCAGGTCAGCACTTCCGGTCACCTTCTCCCGCCCTGGGGCATTTCCGGTTTCCTGGCATGGAGGTCCTTACCAGGATGAATGCGGAGCATTAAGGATCAGGGCGAAATATGATTCTTTTAAAGATCAAGCTACCTGTAAAGGTAGCACTGGATGTTCCATGATTTTTTCTGTTTCACTAACCCATGTATCGGCTTCTGTATCCAGGTTTCTAAAAGTTTGGAAGAATCCAAGAAAAACTAGCGTTACCTATGGAGAGAAACGGGAGCCGTGCGGATGGGAGCAGGAGCGGGAGCAGGACCCTGGTCCCCGAAGGGCCATTAGAGGGAGACCGGTCACCGGATAGCCTTTTATACTTGTTGATGTTGGAGTCATCTGAATGTGCTCTCCATTCAAAAAAGTAAGTGCTGCTCATTCGCTAGAGTAGAGAAAGGGAGAAACGGAGGCTCCAGCTGTGCTGACAACCACACTGTCCCTGCACCTAATGGCACGTTCAATATGACCCATCCAGTGCTCGTTCCGTGAATGGGATGTGTTTCAGGTCTACATAGTATTTGCATGCCACGGAAATCGGAAAGAAAAGTTCTTGCCCTTAGAACTTTTAACACACCTGCACGTGACAATCTGTTGAGACCTCTTTCTACTCCCTCCAGTCCTCTGCCCAAATGTCACCCTCGTGGGAGCCCATTCCCAACAACCCCGTGGGAACCACCCGCGCGTGCCCCGCCTCACCCCCACCCTGCCTTGTTCTCCACCTAATCACCATCTGTTGGGAATTTTCTGTGTCCTGGAGCATGAGCTCCGTGAAGGCAGAGATGAATTTTGTTCCCTTTTGCATGCCAGATTCTGTCACCATGCATGGCATGTAAATGCCAAATAAATGGAGATGGATGAATGAATGAACTATAACCGTTCAACTCGCTACATGCTAATCATTGCAGCTATACTCTAAAAACAACAAATATTCACTGATAATTTACTATGTGCCAGACTGTGAGCTAAGTGTTTTAGATACATCACGTCATTTTAGGGGTCCACAGCAACCTTATTCCCACGTACTTTTTGCAGATTAGGAAACTAAGGCACCAAGGGTTGAATGAGTTGAACCTGACTTCTGGATCCTCTTCTAACACTATGCAGTTTTCTCAGTGATCAGTGGTATGGCTGGAATGGTGTTGTCCCTTCCAAAATGCATGTTGAACCTTAATCCCCAAAGCAACTGTGTTAAGGTGTGGCCTTTAGGAAGTGATTGAGCCAGGAGGGGTGAATGGGATTCAGTGCTCTCATAAAGAGACTTGACAGAGGGTGCTCACCTCTTTCTCCACACTTCCAACATGTGAGGACACAGCATCCCCCTCCCCTGGAGGATACTGCACCAAAGCACTACATCCCCCTCCCCTGGAGGATACTGCACCAAAGCACTATCTTAAGCAGGGAGCTGCCATCACCAGACATGTAATCTCCTGGTGCCTTGGCCTTGGACTTCCCAGCCTCCAGAACTGAGAAATTCTTTTGATCATTTACAATACCCCAGTCTGTGGCATTTTGTTATAGCAGTACAAGTGAATTCAATCGGTAAATGCAAAATATCACCTGTTCCTAAAAGAGAGATTTAAAATAGTTTTCAGAATCGTTTTGTTGCTGTTGCCATTTCACCTTTCCTACAGTATATTCCTTGTAGGTGTTTCTTCTTCAACAGAAAACACCTCAGTTTCAACTGATGTGCCTATTTCAAAACAAGATCTTGGTTAACCACTTAAAAATAACCTCATCATTATGTTAACAAGACCAATAAGATTACCATCTTCTTTGTTCAGTAATTCCACTTTTGAGATAACATTCTGAGAGAAAAAATCAAATGGAGACAGGAAAAGGAAATAATTTATACAAAGATATTTATAGCAGAGCTATTTAGAATGGCAAAGTTTTTGGAATAACCATTCTGAAATAGTTTTGTATTTGGAAAACTACACTGTAATATCGTGAAGTCAAACTCTCCATAGCCTTTAAAAAATATGTATACTGTATTAATGCATAAGAATGTGAGTAATCACAATGAAAAACACAGGACTTAACAATAGCTGCACCAATGAAAACCACAAATATGTCTTTGAATTCTGAGAAGGATCGGGAAAAACTTTAGAATGAGGTAACTGGTCATTTAAATGGATTAGATTATTTTTTAAGTTGTTGACAAGTATTTAACAAGACGTAATAAGTTCTAAAACCTTATGCTTTTAAGTTATAACTATGAAGAGTTGCCTCAAGCCACATTTGAAAATTTTCTTTTATATACAATGAGAGAACCCGTGAAATGACCACCATAGTTCCTCAACACATGGCAAATCAAAATAAGCTCCTATGATATTATGATATTTACTCCTATGATATTAGCAAAATTTGTTTTATTTTAATACCCAATACTGGTGAAAAGGTGATTAAGCTGGTTACTAGTGTACTTCTAGTGCCTTCATTGATCTGCTTTTTTAGAAAGCAATACAGAAAACACAAGAAAAGAGCTATACAAATGCTTTATGTCTCCCCTCACTCCTGAGAATTTGTACTGAGGAAATAAGAGAAAAAACTACATATGCAAAGATGTTTATTACAGTATTATCAATAACAGAGTAAAATTGAAGATAACCTAAATATCAGAATAAAAGAAGGATTGAGTCAATTATAGTGCACTAAAATGATACTTTAAAGATTACCCCCAAAATAATGGAAAAATTGTGAGGGAACACACCCCTTTTATTGCAATCATAACGTAGCTATAGTATACATTTTTATTTTTCATATGGTTACCATACTGGCTTACTGGACTCCTACCCCTCGTATCTGTTAGTGATCAAATCCAGAGTATTAGTCAACCAATGTGGGGTAGTGGAGGGTGGGGAGAGAGGAAGGGTGAACCTAAGGACTGAAGGGGGAGAGCCCTGAAGGGAGGCTTGTCTGCATGCACTGGCCCCACCTAGGGTTCTTTAGGAATGACCTATGAAACTCAGAGGGTCTAAGTGGGGACTTGTTTTAAGCTAAATGCCCCTCCCCACGTGGAGGTTTCCCTTTCAAGGTGTATGTGATGTGTTCCTCACACTTCATTCTACAAAGTGCATTGCCTGCCTTGTTTTCTCCTCTCTGAACACCAGAATTTTTATTCTAGTAGCTGAATAGAAACCACCTGGTCAGCTATCTACACTAACATATCTAAAAGATACTGTAATGCAAGATAATAAAAAGGAAATTATATTTTTTAACATGTGCACATGTACCTAAAAGAAATATCCCCAAACTGAAAATAATTGCTGAGTCCTTTAATTTTTCAATGTTTTGTTAAAACTTGTTACACTTTTATGACCGGATGCGCTGACTCAGGCCTATAATCCCAGCACTTTGAGAGACCGAGGCGACAGGATTGCCTGAGCCTGGGGGTTGGAGACCAGCCTGGGCAACTTGGTGAGACCTCGTCTCTACAATAAGTCACAAAAAACTAACCGAACGTGGTGGCATGCATCTGAGTTCCAACTATCGGAAGGCTGAGGCTACCCAGCAGGTTGAGGCTGTGGCGTCCATGAGCGTGCCACTGCATGCCAGCCTGGGCGACAGAGTGAGACCCCAACTCAAGAAAAATAAAAGTTGTTACATTTGTAAAGTGAACACTCTTTGGTGGGTTGGCTGTTTTCACTTTGAATAAGCAACTAATGAAGACATGCCCTATCAGAAAAATAAGCATACTGCCACTAATCTCTGTCACCACGTGACCTGCAGGTACTGAGAGATCTGTAGGGAAGATGCCGGGATACCCTGGAAGCCAGGAAGTGAATTTAGTGCCTTAGTTTAAAGGATGTAGCTGTGAACTTTGCCCAGGAGGAATGGGCTCTGCTGGATCCTTCCCAGAAGAATCTCTGTAGGGACATGATGTAGGAAACCTACAGGAAGCTGGCTTCAATAGGAAACACATGGGAAGAGCAGAACATTGAAGAGCAATACAAACATTCCTGGAAAAATGTAAGAAAATTTGCACTCACGAAAAGAAGCAACATCCCTTGAGGAAATCAGCATGTCTTTCTATTTTAAAACCAATCAAAACAAATAAGCATAACTTAAATTTCTTCTTGAAAAAATTCACTGCAGTCAGGTGTGATGGCTCACTCCTGTGATCCCAGCACTTTAAGGAGATGGAGACCAGAGGATTGCCTGAGCCCAGGGGTTCAAGACAAGCCTGGGCAACTTGGCAAAACCTCATCTGTACAATAAATTTAAAAAATTAGCCAGGAGGGTATGGTGGCCATGAGTGTGCCACTACCCTCCAACCTGGGCAACAGAGTGAGACTTGACTCGAAAGGAAAAATTTCACTAAAAATGTATACTTTAATATAGATGAACAGTGTTTGCAAAATAATTCACTTGAGAATAATATTAAGAAATTGCACATATAAATATTACTGTTTTGATCATACAAGGATTAACAATTAAATTTGTGAACTTGCCACCATGGTCTTAACATTGGCAACACTGTACAAACAACTCAGTAAGTTTTCATAACCTTGGTCTATCCGTGTTTCACAGCTGTGTCCATGTCAACATGTGGTGCTGTCTTGCTGAGTGTCATTCCTTATTGTCTGTTTTCATGTGCCATCCCAAGAATGTCCAAGCTTGAATTAATGCAATGGACAAACATTAAACTTCTTGTTAAACTGGCAAGAGTGGAAGTGAAATCAGGGACATGTAGTCCGAGTTTATGGGGATAATGCCATGAAGAAAACAGTGTACAAATGGAGTAAATGTTTTTGTGAGGAGAGAGAAAGCATCACTGCTGAAGAGAGGTCAGGATGGCCAGTAACAAATAGGACTGACGAAAATGTTGCAAAAACTCATCGAATTGTGCATCAAGATCATTGGCTGACTGTGAGAATCATTGCAGACCAAATATCAATAGAGCCTATAATCCCAGTACTTTGGCAGGCCAAGGCGAGTGGATTGCCTGAGCTCGTGGGTTCAAGACCAACCCAGGCAACTTGGCAAGACCTCATCTCAACAATAAATCAAAAATTAGCTGGGCTCAGTAGCGTGTGCCTGTAGTTCTGGCTACTTGGAAGGCAGAGGTGGAAGGGTTGCCAGAGCCCAGCAGGTTGACACCAGGGTGGTCGTGAGTATGCCACTGCTCTCCAGCCTGGGTGACGGAATGAGACTCCAACTCAAAAAAAAAAAAAAAAAAAAA